>NC_089195.1:15909938-16159938 GCF_963930695.1 Labrus bergylta | reverse complement strand
AAACAAGGTCATTAATTATTTTTCATGCATGCATTTTTGTCCATATGCTGCTTTATGTCATGTACTTTTCACATAAAAAATTATCAGAGTGGGCAAAGGAAGGTAGTTTGAGAATTTAGTTGGGGAGTGCAAAATGTTCTCAATGTCATTAGAAACTTAGTGGATGACATGTAGACCCGCTGTAGAAAGAATATTTTGCATTAAATGTTACTGTGTTAGAACAGAAAGCTAAATATAAAAGACATGCAAGCCGGAGAAATAAAGATATAGACTGGTATACACAGCGGTAAATATTGACATAGACATGGTACATAAAGGTATAGACAGGGTACATACAGACATAGAAGAATTAAAGGTACAAAAAAGAAACATAAAGGCAGAGAAAGGCTACATAATGACATAGATGGTGTACCTATAGCCATAGATAGTGTTAATGCGATAAAGACCTGCATAAGGCATATACAGGGTACACACATGTAGCAAGGGCACATAAAGGTATACAGCTGATAAATGTAAGTAAGGCAGGGGAAAACAGATAAAGATAATGGATGTACAGATGTATGCAAGGTGCATAAAAGAACAACATGGTACATGCAGGCCTAGATATAATACACACTGGCAGAGAATGGATGTAAGCAGAAATAGAGAGCATCAACATGATCCACATGAACAGGGTACAGACAGAGTTTTTTTCAGATAGAAAAAATGTAGTTTAACAGGATAAGGTACACACAAGACTCGTGAAGATATCAGGAGGAAACATAAAGGTTTGTACACATCCGTGTACAGACAGGGTGTACACTGGTACTGACAGATAAAGAGAGGGTACAGTTTTAGAGATAAACACAGCAAACATGAAGGTATACCAGGTACAGACACGGTGCTGTATGGAAAGGTTAGGTTAGGATCATTCTAAGGGCCCAGGACTGATCAGTGACCAGAAAATCTGTTTCTTTCTGTTAATCTTTTTAAATATTTGATCATGCTTCCCAAACTCTGATGCGTTCACACATATGCATGAGGTGTTTATTATGTAATCTGATGAATTGGTAAACTAGCCAATATAAATGTGAAATATATTATTCAGCTGTTGCACACAGGAAGACACACTTCGATAGTTTTAAAGGTTCAGAACTATTAGAGCTTCAAACATGCCGTCAGACTGATACAAAGAGGTCTTTGTTTTTTGTTTTTTTTACATCAGACAATAAATCTAACAGCTTGATTAAGTTTCTGTTTAATTCCCTCTTACAGTTTTGTTTTTCTCAAATTCAAGTACAAAATGAAATGAAATAAATCCACTCTGACGTCGATGTAAACATTTTACAGTTTATGGAGATCATATGACGCATTAACCCTTGTCTTTGTTGACCAGCACAACAGAGACTGACGCTGCCCTTCAGATGGGCTTCTTACTGTTTACCTTTATTTGTAACATTTAAACCGTGTCGCATTGAACAGAGTTACTCACCCCGAAGTAGAGTTAAAGACTACAGAGCTGCCTGGTATGTCTGCTAAAGAATCCACGGGGTTTCAGTTCGTCTTTTGCGACCTGCAGATAAACTTTTAACGTAAAAATCCCGAAAATAAGGATTTCTTTTTTTTTTTGAAGAACGAAACTATGAAAGGAAGAGAAGGAGGAGCTCCGTTGGAGCTCAACCAGAATCAGAACAATATCTCCCCTCTCTCTCTTTCTCTCTAATAAACACATCCACTCTCCCACCCTGCTCCAAAAAAGCAGATGTCAGGAGGAGCTTTTTAAATCAAGAGACGTCGGGGAAGACTAACTCGTCTGTGAAGTCATCTGCAGAGAAAACGGTAAGAATGAAACATCTTTCGCTGTATGAGGATTAAAAGCAGCCTGGTGTAACATACATGTATTTCACAGTTGGATCAGTAAACAGATTGCTCCTGAACACTGAAACGATTTCTCTCAAACAGCAGAAACTTCAACAGCCCGAGTCTGATTACGCAACTCGCTCCTGATCCGTTAGTTCGTAAAGAACGCGTAAACAAAGCAAAACAGTCCTCTGACCAGATCTATGGCACCCCTCGTTGGGTCCGGTTTAGTGGGACAACATCCCAATTCTCCGTGTCCTCCCAGTATAAGAGAGCCGTCTCCCTAGTCAGTGCTGCTCCTCTAAATGGAGCTCATCTGGAGGTCGGACAGAAACACGCTGCGCTCTGGTTCACACCTCGGCCAGCACCGGAATTTCAATAAACCCGGTATATATTTCACATCTACAATGATGTGAAACATGGCAGCCGCTCGGTCCAAACATTATTCAGACATAAAACATGTCAGGTGGAGGAGGAAGAGGAGACTTTTCTTTATTTATAGGAACCAGCTTTTAACCAGGTCGGCGTTCACATAAAATGAATTTGACTTTGTGTAATTATAATGAAATAATGACTTTTGACATGAAAAGTAAAAAGCTAGTGAACTATAACTGTAAGGGGACTTCAATGAAATAAGATATAGCCTATAACTCTTAAAGATTAGACAATCACAATGACTGATCTTTAATTGTAGTTGTCAGTAACATTAACTGATAATTAACAACAGTCCTTATTGGTGTGAGGTTACTGAGGTGGGCGGTGCAGAGTGGTGCATGAGTTGAAGGAGTAGGCTATACAGAAAGTGAGCATGGCAAAGCAAAGATGACTCACTAAAAAAAGAGGATAGAGCAATCATCATTAAGTTTACCAACAAATCCAAAATATTTCTCCCTGCGACATTATTAAGTATTTCTGTTCTGATTTCTGATATCTGCTTCTGATCAATTTGACTGGCTCTTAAAAAAAGGTTAAAAAGAAACTTTGATTTATATGAAATAAGTCCTTTTAGACTATGGCTCATTTTAGCTTAACCATTGAGGTAAAATGGGCAACATAAGTATACACTCTGACACATGATTTAAACAGACATTTAAAGCAAATCCAGTTCATTGATCTACATATGTATCTGCGCAACCTTTTAATAATCCTTTTTTTTCACCCAATCCAATCTTCGAGATTGAAGTCTTTATTGCTGGAAAGTAAAAGGCTTGCATTTGAAATGCTCTCATTTGCATTTTGCACCATGAAATACTTTGTTGAATCTTAGATTTAAATATTTATTTTTACATTTGATCAAACATTAATCACACTAATGCCACAAACAGTACTCTGAATTCTGAATATTAGAACACTACTTTATTTTTAACTTAATGTTTCTAATATAATTCTCAAAATGTTCTGATCCTATTAGCACCATCAGGGAAGTCTTTGATTTACTGGAAGCTCATTATCTTCTTTCAAAATAAAATAAGGTTTTTATCCAGGAAGTAAATAGGCAACAAGAACAGTTTTTAAATGCAAAATCATAGAATATCAAACTTGCATTACAAAATATGATTAATCCCGATTAATGCTTGGAATTCAGGAATTAATTGCAATTAAAAAAATAACAATTTGATAGCCCTAAAAATGTATTCATCATTTTGTCGTAAATAAAATAAAAAAGACCTAGTAACGTTAAACCCCCCCCCCACTAGACCAGAGATTTTGTCTACAGTAACTACGTCCCCGTGGTTCTGTGAGATCTGGTCTACAGACTCTGACTTCTGCTGCCCCCTGCAGGTGATGGCGGTAGCAATCTCCAGGGATCTGACGGTGCAGGTGCTGGAGGATGTGAACACTGTGAAGCTGTCGGACCAACAGCAAGCTCTACGTGCTGCCATCCAAAAAGGAGAACCCAAAAGTCTGGGGGTGAGTAACAACTACATGAACACTGAACATATCTAGATCATTCCAGTAGGACTGCTCCTGAAAAAAACATGCAGAACACGCAGAAAGGTCGGACGAAGCAACAGAGTCCACTACACGATTCTATAATGAGAATATTTGCCTCACGATATCAACAAAAGAGGTGAGAAGAACATGCTGGAGAACAGTAAACGTAATGCAGTCGTTCAATTCTGTGCACAGAGATCGTAGCGGTCTTATGCATTCAGACTACGGACCATTCACTGGTCACAAGATATAAACCTCACCATCCTCTCCCACTGGCTCGAGGTGAATTCTTGAGCCAGGAGAAACCAAGGAGAAACTTCAGTGAAAAATGTGTCAGTTTGTGTTCACACAGCTCCTCCTGCAGATATCAGGAGTTTTCACGAGTTTTCTGCAAGTGTTAATGCTGATTTGTCTGTTTTTAGATTGATCTAAATTCATGTACAGTCAGAATTTCCAAACATGGCGACCGCCATCACTGGGTTTCAAAACTCCTCTTCAGTAACCATTGATGACATCACTGAGACCACGTCAGTCCTGATATAGCGTTTGAAAAAACGCTTTATTTTGATTATTGTTTTGTCTTCATCCACGTTATTTTAACGTGTGTGTGTGTGTGTGTGTGTGTGTGTGTGTGTGTGTGTGTGTGTGTGTGTGTGTGTTTGTGTGTCCAGGTGGCTCAGGTGATGCTGGGACTGATGGTCATGTCTTACTCGATCCCCCTGCACTGCACTGAGGTCACTGAGGTGGTGCTCCTCGGCGTCCCCTGGTGGAGCGGACTGATGGTGAGATTCTTCTTCTTCATTGGTTTTAATGTTGATTCCTTCTGATGTAACACGTTTTCAAAGAAGCTAGGTGGAACAGTTAACTTGAGCTAAATTGGACAGAGTGTAACTTAAAATGAGCCCTTCCCATATCGCTCAGTTGACTCCTGGATTTCTAAAAAAAAGACTCCCATCTCACTGTTGTGAAACACAGGTCTGTTTGAGGTTTCAGTAAACATCATGTGTCGAAGAAAACGACACACTTTGATCTTTGTTTTAATAACACATTTAAAATTCTGGGCTTCTTGGTAAGGTCTTTTTTTGGCCCATCAATAATTCTGACATTGATATAAGACTGACTCTGATATAAACTTGGCTCAGATATAAACCTGACTTATATTAGTCAGAGTCAGGTTTTTATCAGAGTCTGATATAAACCTGGCGGTAATATAAACCCGATGCAAATATAAACCTGACTCTGACACTGATTGTCCTCCATCTTTTAGTTCATCATAGCAGGAGTGATTGCCATCATCCTGGACAAACACGGCACCATGAACATTGTGAGTCTAAACACAGTCCTTATGGTCTGTGACTTACACTCAGGTTTGGACCTGCAGCTGCTTTAGTGATTCTTTTATTTATAAATTCACATTCTGAAATAATATAGGCTATGATGATTAATGTTTGTACGTGCTAAATCCACCGACAGTGCCAGCATGAAGATGATCCCAGAGGCAAAACAAGAGTGATTGCTGAATTGTTCAACATTAGTAGCTGCTTGGTGAAAAGCCTTTGCAATGTCTGTCTACCATGATGCTTTACATTATTTTAATATGAATAATTATTTAAAATAACTATGATTATTTCTCAAATCTTCCACAATCACTCAGTTTTTTGTTTACGTCATAAAAGGAGAATGTAAAGCAACAACCCTACTTCCCATGGCTTCCTCTTTTCTTGTTGAATTTTTGTGTTATTTTGCAGCTCCGTGTGTGTCTTCTGGTGAGCGTGGTGTCCACCTTGCTGTCTGTGGTGGCTGTGATCATCTACTCTGTGGACATCGATAAGAACGTAGAGCCACTCTGCGTGAAGTCTCAGCGTAGCAGATGCAGCCAGAGATACTACGCCATGGTTAGTGTCAGCAAGCTGTCATGCAGACAGAAAAAGCTTCTCAGATTATTAGAGATATTTATTTTGGTATCAGGAGTGTTGTTTCTTTTTGCAGTCTGAGTTGTACCATGCACAAGGGTTTCACTTTGGCTGTTTATTGGAAAGCAGTCAGGTTCTGATTCACAAAACTATTGAAATTTACAAAACACACACCAAGGGTTAAATGCTCGCCTAACTGACCTGCAGAGCAAACAGCATTTCAGTGCATCCATTATGGAGTCATTTGAGGAAAAATTGCTTACAAAAGAGGGAAAAGGTAATCAGCCATAGATAACAAAATGTAAATTATATGATCCCAGAACAAATGTCCCAGGTGTATTAGAGTGTCTCATTTTGGACCTGGGAAGACCTTACATATATGTCTGTATTATTTTAGTTTCTTCTCTGAGCTGCAGAAACATGCGATAAAAACCCACCGAGCTGATAAAGGGCTGACTCTGACTGTTTTCACTTCCTGACCAGCTTTTTTAGGGAACAGAGAGCAAAAATATTTCATCATACTGCTGCTACATCTGTTTGTGCTTGACATGCAGTTTAAATGTCACACGCTACACATTGCACAATCCCTGTGTTGTAAAAAGCAAATACATGAATTAAAAAATTAAACATAGGATTACAATTGAAAATCTGTACAACAACAGCTTGTTCTTTGTAAAAAGATGTGTTAGTTTAGTTCATCATGTCGTTTCCTGTGAGGAATCATTTCCAAGAATGACTATGTGACTGTGAGAAAAATGCATTTTTTTTGTAACATGTTGTAGTATTGAACATCTCTTTGAGGAGTTTAAAACTGAAAATAACCTTTACTTGTAAAGAAAGTAGAAAGCTTTATCTGTCTATGAACATCACAGGACACATTTATGTGTTAGTCCAAACAGGCCGAATAATCACAGTGATCTTCATACAAAGATATAAACCATCAAATGTGTTTGAACATCCTATTCTCATTGGTTGCATTAATTCCCGATAATGGACACCCATAAATAAGTTTAAGTAAAACTAATTTGTCCTTAATTAATTGACAAGACTAACATCTATTGAGTAGAGTAATGAACCAAGAGGCTGTTTACATGACTATTGAAGCTGAAAACGGGAACCTTTTGTCGGGTTTTGGCTGTTTGTTAATACCACAACAGCATTTAGGCCTGAAAACACAAAGTTATGAATCCTAATTCCAAAGTGTAACCTTTTGAAAATGGCACCCTCTCCGTCTTCGTGTAAACTGGCAATATGCAGTTCCTCTAAAAACTGTCTTTTTGCACATGCTCATTACATTTCCAGTCCATAGACATGAGCGATTACAACAGCAAGGGCGGGCGATGGAGTATTTCGACTGGCATGACTCACAATCAACATTTTCACTGTTTCTAGTTTAGGGTCGCTAGGAGTAGTAGCTCCACCTCATCTCCACCTCATTGTCTCTCCACACTAATGTTTGTGTTTTCCATTTTAATGTAATCCACTGTGTGCTGGATATGACAATAACAATTTAAAAAGATAGATACATTTGTGGTCTTAATGATTTTGGGGTGAAACATACATATTCTTGGACTGGTTTTAACCATAAAACATAACAGTTTTTTATATTGTACCTTTAAGAGAGTGTGTACTTCTCTACACCTCCCTCATGCATTGATTTCTGCTTTCTTCCTCGTGATTATTGAACTTGAATCTTCAGAGTTACATGTAGATATGGTTATTATCACATAAAAACAGACTTGAGAGGTCTTGTCCTTTTCTCAGGCAAGTGAAATAAGCAGGATAATGTCTGTCTTGTCTATCCACATTTCCAATAAATTCCTTTTATAAACACCTTTTAAGAATCTTTAAAATATGTTCTTTGCTTTCATTGTAATTAATGAATGATGTGAGTTAATACTGTGTGTGTGTGTGTGTGTGTGTGTGTGTGTGTGTTCAACAGAAGCTGAGCAAAGGGGTGAAGTCGTCCCTCCTCGTCTTCACGTTGGCTCAGACGGTGGTATCCTCCATTGTCTGTTTCCTCCTCTTCAGACAGCGACGCAACTTCGGACAGTACTCTGTAAGAACACTGTTTCTTTTACTATTATCAGAAAATACACCTGATTTATCCTCACAGCTAAAGTCCCAACACACACACACACACACACACACACACACACACACACACACACACACACACACACACACACACACACACACACACACACACACACACACACACACACACACAGTACAGTCAGTCTGATGACATCATTACTAGCATCTTGTGTTGTTCTAGAAAAAAGGCAAAGGATTCATGTCATTGTCTTTCGTTTATTTAATAAATACTCATTGTCAGTGATGCTGTGATTACATGGGGTGGCACGGCTGTGTCTCAGTTGGTAGAGTCTGCCGTCTGCTAACCGGAAGGTCGAGGGTTCGATCCCCAGCTCCTGCAGCCAAATGTCCGATGGGCCCATGGGCAAGGCGCTTAACCCCAATTTGCTCTTGCTGCTTCCTCAGCGGTGTTTAAGTGTGTTTGAATGTGTTTGTTACTTCTGATGGTCACTTTAGCGGCCTCTTCCATCAGTGTGTGAATGGGTAGGTGTGACATGCAGTGTAAAAGTTTTTTTAGCAGTCAGAACACTAGAAAAGGGCATTACAAGCTGAAATCCATTTACCATTTACATGTTTAGACTTTGGATTCCTCTCTAATTAACCGTCCACAGCCAACCATAAAATGACCATATGCCTGAGTAGTAATCATCACCAAAGGGTTTCAATGAAAACTGAACTCTGGATCAACACAGGATTTATCAGGTTTAACCCAGGATTATCTCTGAATTTATGTCGGATTGACTCAGGAGTAACTAAACCTATCATGTGGAATAAAGTATTTACTCAGTATTAGTTCAGGATTGGCAAAGACTTGACCTCAGATTAACTCAGGATTAAACGGGTGTGTATCTAATGATTAACAATGGTTTTATTGAGGTTGAATTTAGGATTAACTACGGTTTGATTCAAGTGTAATTTAGCCTCGTGATTAACTCAGGATTAATCTAGGTCAGTGATTCTGGCCCCTACCAGTTTGAAGATCCTTTAAGTTTCAAACTAAATTCATACCAACAGGAAAGATCTTTCCAACACTCAAGCTCAATACACTTTGTACATCATAATGAACGTCAATGCATTTTTTTTTTAATAACCTGAATGCTTCAAGCACCCTATTATGCTGATTTCTTTCTTTCTGTTTTTTTTTCAGTCTCTCTCTGCTGGTGGTCCCTCCACACCCACATTACTTATCCCCCCTGACCTGAACTGATCTCTGATAAGACCAGCAGACATCAATCACCTGATGATCAGATTCAATATTCCTACATGTTTTTAACATTATCAGCTGTGTCTGATATGAGACCAGCTGAGGGGCACAAAAGTTAAAATGTTTTCACGACAGTCAGAATATTTGAACACTTCAGACGGATGAGACAAGAAATCCTTTAAACTTAAAAAATTGTTGATACAACAAACATTAAACAATACTACAAACATAAAAGTTGACAAATGTGTGTTTAAGTTCCCTTAAAATGTGTTTGATTTTTAAAACAATAGGACTGCATAGGTGAGGAGGAAATGCAAAGACAGGCTTATTAGCACCCCCTGTCTGCTGTCTCCTGTTTCCTGCGTATTGAGTGTTCCCTGGAAGTGTGTGTGTGTGTGTGTTTGCGCGCGCGTGTGTGTGTGTGTGTGTGTGTGTGTGTGTGTGTGTGTGTGTGTGTGTGTGTGTGTGTGTGCATGTGTGTGCGTGTGTGTGTGTATGTGTGTGTGTGTGTGTGTGTGTGTGAGAGTGTGATTTTAATTAATATCATGTGCACTGTTTTACTTTAACCTCAGATATAATAAAGATATGTTTTTTGTACTAACTATGATAAAGTTTGTTTATTTTATAAAGAATAAAATCATATTTACTGATAAATTCAAATTGGTCGGCGCCTGAGTATGTTTGCGTAAATGAATTAATTTCAAGTAGCACTGCTCCACCTCTTCCCGTCGTTCAAAGTGGAGCCAAAATCCTCCCCATGACAGGCTCTGAAGACTTGTTCTAGTGACATCATCCAGAGTCTGAGCAGAAGAGATCAGAGCTGCTGTTATGACATCCCCTTCCTTTCACCAAACATGCATTTAACTTCCTGCTAAAAGGTCAAAGGTCCCTCAGGTGGGAACAGTCCACAGCAGAACATATTTGTGTCAGTTTGAAACCACTCATGGTTATGGAAAGTTGACTCTTGTGTTAGTGTTTGATACGTTTCCTTTCACCGCTGTTCTTCTACTCTAACAATCCGGTGCACCCAGCGCTGCTGAGTCTCATTTGTCAGAAAAGCTGTCAATCGTGATGTTATTCTTCTTTTTATAGCATCGAATAACTCATTCACATTAAACATGTCAGAAAAATAAAATCTTGGACAGAAATCAGCACGATAAGATCTAACTTTAATGACAGAAACAATCTTTGAGAAAATTGTATTTGCCGTGTATACTGATTTTGATCCATGTCCCATCTGTTAACATAGAGGAGGCGGAGCTTATGATCTATACTGCAGCCAGTCAGTAGGGGGAGCTCTGAATGTTTTGGCCTCTTATACAGTCTATGGTGAGTGTGTGTGTTTGTTTATGTATAATCCTTTTTGTTTACACAGTCCTTTTTGCATGCAGACTTGGTACTCTTGATCTGCAGGCTTAATGTTATCTCTTCTCTGTTAAACTGAACATTATTTTCAGTTTTGTATCAAAGAAATGCTTATGTAAATATTTAAAACACTTAAACTACACTGATCCTATTTGACTCTGTTCTATTACTTTTTATATTGAGATGGCAGTGCAGTCAGACGCACAACCCAGTGCTCTGTTTTTTGAGGTTTTTTATTCATAGTTCCGGATTATTTCTGAGTTGCCGCTGACAATAGCTGCTAAACCGTCTCATTGTTTTTATATAGATGACTAAGATCTATTCTATTCAATTATGATTCTATGGTTGTTTTTTTAATATGACCAGAAAAATACTGTAGGTCCTCACTTGGTCAGTGTACAACAATAGTCCTCTGTTTGTAATGTAGGCATGTATGTGTGTGTTTGAGCAGGGAAACAACAGAACACACACACACACACACACACAGATCTCAGGGCCTCATGCTTCAGACGTCATGGAAAACATAAAGATCTCCATCATGGCACCAGATGTTTGTCCCTGCAGCTGTCCCTGCAGACTGTTAACATGTGTTAAAGCAAAGAAAACTATTACACAGCTGAGCCTGAACACAAAAAACACACAATTGTGTGTGATTCATCTGCTAACAATCTGAGTTAGAGTGTTAGTAGTGAATGAGTCAGCTCTATGTGTAGGCTTTTTCGCTTCATGGACTTTCTGACACAATTTTCTTTTACCGGCAAACCTCCACAACCCAAAAATGAAAACGGCTCCGCGACCCACTTTGGGTCTCAACCCACCAGTTGAGAACCAGTGGTTTACAAACACAAAATATTGGGTTATCACAAAATAAAAAATAAAATCTTGGACAGAAATCAGCACGATAAGATCTAACTTTATTGACAGAAACAATCTTTGAGAAAATTTTATTTGCCGTGTATACTGATTTTGATCCATATCCCATCTTTTAACATAGAGGAGGCGGGGCTTATGAGCTATACTGCAGCCAGTCAGTAGGGGGAGCTCTGAATGTTTTGGCCTCTTATACAGTCTATATATTCAAAATATGGAGTTATCACAACATTTAGAATAACTTCTAGCTAAATTGACTTAAATTTTAAGTTCCCATGACTAACTGATAGTAGATGATAGTCGAGCGAGCTTCTTTCTAAATTTATCTTTATTGTATTGTTAATATAGTTGATAATAACGTTGTAATATTGTAGTTTGTGTATATAGTGGGTTGAACTTCAGTGGTAGCAGCTGACAGCTGAAGACCAGGTGGCAGTTAACATTGTCAAGGTAACAGTGGACTCCACCAATCAGAGATGTTGATTTGAGACTCTGGTTGTCTCCCACAGGAGTATAAACCATCGTTTTAAATCCAGGTAGCACTTTGGATGGTTGGATGGTTATCAAATCTGCTATGAAGAAAATTAATGATATTTTTACTTCCAGAACAACACTGTTCAGCTCTATTACACAGCTGAACGAAACGATCCGGATCATTTAAAAGAGATGGAAATCCCACCACTATCATGAAGCTGTGCAGAGTACACAAACATTTGTGTCCGTGTAAATAGTTCTCATTAAAAACACTGGCCGCTAGAAGCTGAAACATCCACTGCAAAATGTACTGAAACAAATTGTGAAATTCAAATTAAAAAAATAACTTTATTTGTCCCCGGGTGTCAATTCAAATTCAAATAAGGTCTGGTGTTCATGAAATCTTTTTATTTCTTCTATCAAAATGGACATTTTGATAATGGTTGTGTGTGGGACATCTGGGTCACACTTGTGGAATTGCAGTGTTTTGCAACTTCTACATTAGCTTCATTTTTCCAACACTGCTTGGTCTGTCTTGGCTGGAGGGTCCTGTTGTATTCTTGTCCCTCTGATGACCGTTTCCTGTCCATCCACAGAGCGCTCTTCATTCTTTTTATTCTCTCTTTTTTTTAAACACTGTAGGAATGTCAGTGTTCTCTAATGTGGACTATTTTGGACTTACTGACCCACTGAGACCCTGAGAAACAGTTTGTGTGGTTGTAAGTTTGTGTGTGCGTGCGCGTATGTGTGTTTGTGTGTGTTGATCGGTCAGTATTACCTCATGGTGTAAAGTTCAGACATGCTTTCTCTAAGCAAACATATGTACGCAAACAGGGAACGTTTAACAGACTAGAACTGAAGATCTTTACACTGACCTTCATTTTTCTTTAAATAATGATTGCGTACTTGTGTCTGTCTGTTTATTTTTCGTCTGATTATGTTGCTGTGTTTAGAGATGTCAGTGAAAACATACATGGAGAGGGTGGATAATTTTAGCTCAGTGTAGAGCCAAAAAACAAGATAATAACACACTAACACACTAACACAGAGTAACACTGCACCAAAAGAATTCTCATGAGGGTCAATAAATGAGGGGCTGATCACTTTATCTCACACTGACACAGAAAGGTCCTCTGTACTAAAACTAGGACAGCAGCAGTCTTTCTCTGAACTAAGGGAACATTTCACTCCCACAATGTGACATGAACTCTGACATATCAACCAATCAACAACCGCCAGGGCTGACAGATGAAGCTAAAACTTAAGTACCAAAAAGTAAATCCCCATAGAGCCCAATATTTAAAATATCCAACTTAACAGCAGAAATACATGTTTACAGCCTAGTACAAAAACAGTAACTACTTGACCACTGGAGCCACTGGATTTTAATTCAACTCACCTGTTTACATAAAGTAAGGCTTAAAGGGATGTAGAATAAGGGGCGTGACCTCTTTGAGTGACAGGTGGGAGCTTTTAGGTGTCACCTCAGCTGATCCAGTCACTGAATTTAATCTCTGGGCAGTGATCATAAAACAATGATCTATATGCTAACGGTCACTTTGACATCTTTATCAGGTGATGATAAGTAAAGTGTGCCCATGGCTTATTCTGGTGCCCTCTAGTGGAAAAAGAAGCAGTTAACGATGCGTCAAACTTGCTTTGAAGCAGCCAATTTCGATCTCAGCGTTTCTATTTTGCATTCAAGGGTTTCTGTTAAGTATTTGATTTTGATTTACTGTTCTCTTGTTTTAAGTCTTTATGTCTTTAGTTTGGATATAGTGTTAAATTGTCTTTTTTTATTTACTAACTGTTAGTATCCCTCCCTCCGTTTAGCTGCTCTTCAGGAATTCATCCAATTTTTTGGAAGAAATTACAAGATCAAATGGAAGTTCAATTTCCATAAGACGGCTGCAAAAAATGGTGTTGGCATGTTTAGCACCGATGTTTTGTTTGAGGTTTTTTTTCAGTTGTTGTGGAAAGATGCTTATTGGCTTAAAACACATGAAAAATGACTCTGCAGGTGTAGTTACTGGGTGCATCCAAATTGCCAAGTACCTACTCAATTTGTCGGTTGGCATTAGTCAGTAGGTAGTACCTACTATCCGTGCTGTATACTGTTTAGTACCTACTATTCAGTAGGCGCACACAGTAGGCAGATATTTGTTCCTACATCGTCTGATTCAGTCAGTATGGAAGTGGCGTCATTTACGTTACCCGAATCGGCCACACCCACACGTTTTTTTGTTTGTTTTTTTGTTCAGCTTTTTCCAAAAAGAGTAATGCGCATATACAGTCAGGTAAAAAAAACAATATCACAATGTAAATCAAGTAAAAGACAGATTAAATAACTAAATAACGTACAGTACATAAAGGAAAGTACAAATGAAAGACAGTAATATACAGAATATAAAGTAAAATAAACCAATAAAGACGCATTTAAATAGTTAAATCATTATTTAAATAGAGGGGGGAAAGGTTTTATAATAATGCAGAAATTAGTTTTATTTTCTGTTGTTAATTAAAAGTAGCAATTTCAGTCAGGACTTTAACTCTAGATTAAAAATTGATTCAATTAATCCATGCTCGTTTGTTTTGATTTGGTGGAGCATGTGATGTGATGATTTAAGTTTAATTTCGCACAGCATTGTGGGTGGTAAAATACAATCAATTTCCAGAAAGGATGCATCCGATCCATACTGCATGAAACCCGGAAGTTAGTATCCATGCTGAAATGTTCAGTATACTGAGGTGGACCCAAAAAATGCATACTGAATGACCACGAAAGTTAAGTATACTGAAACTCCCTACTGAAAAGTCTGTACTGCCTACTGAACTGTGGCTATTCGAAAAGGGCCATTGTCCCTCTTAGTTTGGGGCTCTATGTTTAAAGGAGTAGAGGGCCTCTACAGACTGTTTCCAGGGGCTAGTGGTATCATTTTCTGTCCATGCTTTATACAAAGTCCGTGTTATTGTTCACATTGGAACAAATGACACCGCCCGGTTGACATCTGATCTGACCAAAAAGGATTTTAATAATCTTTTTAACGTCTTAATCAAGTGTGGGAAAGACATTTTTGTTTCAGGTTCCATACCCACGCTAGCCCGCGGCGCCGGGCGTTTCAGCTATCTACTCTGCCTCCACACATGGCTTCAGTCCACCTGCAGACTGCACAACATTGGTTTTATCGACAATTTTAACCTGTTTTGATGATGTTTCCAATTCTGCAGCCACTGAATTTCTCAATATTACAGATTCTTTTAACCTCAAGCAACATGTTGTAGGCCCCACGCACATAAAAGGCCACACCTTGGACCTGTTCTTTTATCTAGGGATATATGTCAACTATGTCAGATGTGGAGACTTGCTGATCAGTGACCATAGAAGTATTTTCTTTGATCTTTGTGTAACCATTGATCCTCCCAGTGTTGTAAGAACCTTTCACTCCCGCATCATTACAACAAATACAGCCGATCAGTTCTGAACACAATATCATTGGGATTGTCATTCACACCTAAACAATACTGACCATTTATTGCAATCTTTTAATCTTCATTGTGCCACGTTACTGGACACAGTGGCACCTTTAAAGACGAGGACTAATGCCATTCCTAACCTTTCCCCATGGATGACCAATGCTGTCCACTGCCTGAGACAGCACTGTCGCAAGTCTGAACAGCTATGGAAATCCACTGGACTAGAGGTACATCGCCTTTATCTCAAAGATTTGCGGCATTCTTTTAATGAAGCAGTACAGGAAGCCAATCCAAAAGTTTTGACACAATCAACAATATTGTCTCACCATCTCCATCCACCTTACCATGCTGCTCAACTAATGACTGCAATAAGTTCCTCCTTTGTTAATAAGGTATTGGCTATAAGGTCCAATATGCAGCCAAATTCTCACCCACCTAGAGACAGCTCCTCTGCTACCCCTACTGTCTTGGACTCCTTCCACCTTGTTAGCTTTGAGGATCTTATGAATTTGACAATGAAAACAAAGCTGACTAATAGCTCCTTTGATGTCTTACCACATTCACTGTTTTTAAAACTTTTACCTACTACTAGTCCTGCTGTTTTATCCATTGTAAATTCCTTATGCTTACAGGATTTTTCCCTACTTATTTTAAACATGCAACGATTCAGCCCATCTTAAAGAAACCAAATTTAGACCCAGCACTGCCTATGAACTATAGGCCAATTGCCTCACTGCTGTGTTGGAGGAACATAACATCTATGACAAATTCCAGTCAGGGTTCCGGAAAGGGCATTCCACCGAAACCGCTCTATTGAGGGTCTCCAACGATATTTTAATGTCTGCTGATGGAGGTGATTGTTCAGTGTTGGTTGTTCTTGACCTCAGCTCCGCCTTTGAGATGGTTGACCACTGAGTGGGAATATCAGGTAAGGCCCTGGACTGGTTCTCTTCGTATCTAAGTGAAAGGACCTTCACTGTCTCTGTTGGGGGGTTTATGCATGACTCCTTTATCGTGTGGAGTCCCGCAAGGCTCAGTCCTGGGACCTCTGTTGTTCTCTCTCTATCTTTCATTCATTATCACTAGACGGCCATGTTAAACAGCTAGCCAAATCATGCTTTTTTCAATTAAGAAATATCAGTAAGCTGAGTAAGTTCTGTCTTTCACAGAACTTGAAATGATTTTGCACGCCTTTATCTCATCTCGTATCGATTATTGTAATGCTCTTTTCACCTCACTTAGCACGTCCGCCCTAAACCGTCTCCAGTCAATCCAGAATGCTGCTGCTCGATTACTCACCAGGTCAAACAAACGGTCTCACATCACTCCGATACTGAAAACACTGCACTGGCTGCCTGTGGCATATAGGATTAAGTTTAAAACTCTCATTCTCACCTTCAGAGCCATTCACGGTCAGGCACCAGATTATCTGTCTGTCTCATTCACCCGTATTTACCCACCCAGGTCAAACACCCTACACCTGCTGTCTGTCCCGCAGACACATTTTAAGACTTGTGGGGATCGTGCGTTTCAGTCCATAGCACCAATCCTCTGGGATTCTCTACCCATCTCGCTACGTCTTTCTGACTCTGTTGAGTCTTTTAAAAAACAATTAAAAACATTAATGTTTAGACAGGCCTATGGGTCATCAGGTCCACCCAGTGTACCTACTCATCTATGTTTTATTGTGCCAATTATTGTTCCTGTTTATAGCAGGATTTTATAATGTCGTCCATGACATACTCATTTTTTTCTTTTTTTCTTCTTTCATTGTATGTATGCTGTTGTTGTTTTTTGTTGATGTAAAGCACTTTGTGACCTTTGTCTGCGAAAAGCACTATATAAATAAACTTTATTATTATTATTATTATAAAAAAGATCAAGTACATCACTTACTTTTTTAATGAAAACTTCAAACAGTGAGCAAAAGAAGACTCATGTAAGCTATCAGAGAAGCAGTGATGTGCTTTACAAAGTGAATCCAAAGAAAACAGAGTAACATGGAGAAAATGCAGTCATCATATAAAACATTTAAAGAAAAGATTCAAAGAAATGAGGAGCAAACAATCTCTCCATTATTACAGTATGAACAAATCCACACCTGAACAGTTAAATTTCAGTGACGTGAAAATTATTTGTACTGTTAAAATATTTGTTGGTCTATCTTAATGTCTTTTTATACATTTGTCTTTGTCTCCGTTTCTTGGTGTCTCTATAATGTTGTGTTCCTGTATCTCTGTTTCTTTGTGTCACTTGTTGCGGTGCAGCGCCTGGTGTCAGATGAGGTTGCTGAGGAAGGAGAAGTTCTTGCCACACTTGGAGCAGTGGAAGTGTCTCTCTCCAGTGTGGACGCTCTGGTGGACCCTCAGGCTGGTGGAGTTGGAGAACGTCTTCTCGCAGTGGGGGCAGGGGAACGGTCTCTCCCCACTGTGAAGCATCTGGTGCCATCTTGTACTGTGTACAAGATGGCCACTCCGTGTCTCCAATCTGTCTGCTCTCCTGCCAGTCAAGCAGCAGGGGGGCAGTCCTTTGTTGGTCACCTGATGAGAGCAGAGGTATGAAAAGCGAACCAGGACATAAAAGGTCTTAGTATTTTTCACTTATAAGGTTTCACTTCAGAGCTGCGTGTTTCTCTCACACCTGACACACTGATACACATCATCAGCTGTTTCTGCACTCAGGGGTCTCAAGCATTAATGCCCCCCACCCCTTTCCACCTCACTCTCTTCAGACTACTGACTGCTGTCAATGCTTACATTTTTGTACCCCAACTATAAATCTTACATGGCACATTTATTGGTTGTGGCTGTGTTGCTTGCCAGTATTTTGTGTTTTTTTTTTAAAGATTTTTGGGGACATTTTGAGACAAGAGGGCTTAAAGACCAGTGGCTGCAGTAGCTCATTCTAAAGAGACTTGGGTTAGGAACCAGATGGTTGCCAGTTCAAGTCCCAGTATGGACCAAAGAATGGAAGTTGGGTCTGGTTGCTGGAGAGGTGACTGTTTACATCCTGAGTACTGGCAATGAGCAAAGAACCACTTTCACTTGTTGCGATGCAACGCCTGGTGTCGGATAAGGTTACTGAGGAAGGAGAAGTTCTTGCCACACTTGGAGCAGTTGAAGCGTCTCTCTCCGGTGTGGACGCTCTGGTGGACCTTCAGGTTAGTGGAAGTGGCAAACGCCTTCCCGCAGTGGGGGCAGGGGAATGGTCTCTCCCCTGTGTGGACCATCTGGTGCCGCTTCAGGCTGCACATCTGTCCAAACCTCTTGTCGCACTGAGGGCACTTGTGTGGCTTCTCTCCGGTGTGGGCACGCTCGTGGATGCGGAGCTTACAGTGGTGGGAAAACCGGCGTGAGCAGATGGAGCAGGTGAAGGGGAGGCTGGGCTGCTGGGACAAGGAATTCTGGTTCTGAGTGTTGATTGACTGGTAGACCAAGTTCTGGTCAGAGAAGTGGTCCATTTGCTGGACTCCTGACCAAGAGTTCTGCTGCGAGAGGTTTACTTTATCCATGGTAACAGGGGAGGTGGTGTGGGCAGAGATGTCCCAAGTGGATTCCCCTGAAGACAGACACAGCAGGGAGGGGTTCTGAGACCTGGTTAAACCCTCCACCCTCCACTCCATCCCTTCTACACGCTCCAGGTATCAGACCACCACAGCCATCCTGTCCTGAGTCAATCACAATGATGTCAGGCTCTGGGATTGACCTCACTTTGCCTGTGAGGCTGAATGAACTTCCTGCTGCAGAGACCACTGTGTATGAGGAACAAGAAGGCTGCTCTGATCCTCCAGACTGCTTGCTCTCCGGCCAGTAGAGCAGTGATCGGGTTGGGCTTTTTTTCTCTGGGGAGTCACCTCATGAGAGCACAGGTACGAAACAGGAATGCCAATCATTTGCTGGCTCCATCTTCTTAAGTGTGATGATATTTTTTGGTATTTCAAAGACTTCCAACAAAATTCTGCTACTTAACTTAGTACAGCAGACAAGTGAATTCATCCGTCCCTGAAAATAGTCACTGTAACTTCTACTGCGGAGCCATGCTGTTGTAATACGTGCAGAATGTGGTTTGGCATTGTCTTGATGAAATGAACAAGGCCTATCCTGGAAAAGAAGTTGCCTATTTTGCAGTTTTTTGCAAGTTGCTCATAAACCTGTATTTATGGTTCGGCATTAATGTTTCCTTCACAAATGTGCAGGTTACCCATGCCACACAGTATGAGCATATGCACCTCCATACCATCACGGATGCTGGCTTTCAACTGAGCTCAGATAAGAATGCCTGATGATCCCTCTCCTCTTAAGCCCAGAAGACACGGCGTCCACTGTTTCCACACAGAAAGTCAAATTTGGACTTGTCAGACAGGACAGTTTTCCACTTCACCTCAGACCATCTTAAATGACCTCTGGCCAAGAAAAGGGGACGGTGGTCTGGACCTGGTTTATATAGGTTTCTTCTTTGAAAGCTGAGTTTCAGCTTACATTAGTGAAAGCAGCAAAGGACTGTGCTCATAAACAATGGTTTTTGGAAGGGTTTCTGAGCCCATGCAGTGATGTCCACTACAGATTCACATCTGTTTTTAATACAGGGCTGACTGAGGACTTAAACATCTCAGTCACCCAGTGTTGGTTTTAACTTTAGATGTATCTTAAGAGGCCTTTTAAACACTGAGTCAGGGACTACTGTAACCGGTGGACTCCATAGGTCTGTGTGTGCAGCGTTCAGTCACCGCCTATTTTGGCATAATGTTGATAAAGTGAAGGGATATCTGATAGGAAGTCTGTATATTGTTTTATTTTGAAATTGACCAGATGCTCTGTGCATCCCTTGTCTGACTTGCTGTCCGGGTTGATCTGCTCTGTTCAGCTTGATCCATGCTTGCAGCAGGCTCATGGACAGTGTAAGTGGCCAAAGGAGCCTATTTGGGTTGTTTGTTGTTGCTCCACCCCGGAACATGAATTACACGTTTTAGCGCACGCGTCACACTCGGCTCGTCACTCACGGCGAGCAGGCAGGGGGGCTTGAGCAGAGTTACGGTATGTGCACGGCTAATTTGTTTGTAATGGTCAATTGTTTGTTTTCTCCAAACGCGATACTAAAACAAGGTTTTATGGTTTACCATTAAGCATGAAGGTTTGAAGGTTTATGGAGATCGCTGTGTCCAAAGATGAAAGTTTGCACCCTTGGGAAGCGGAGCGAGGTATGTGCGTAATTTGGGAAGGTGTTAATTGAATGATTTATGAATGAATTGAGGTTCGCTACTATAAGGGATTGTGCAATATTGTTGTAAGTGTTTAATGTAATGCGTTGGGTGTTTGAATCGGGCCTGTTGTGATGTGGATGTTATTGTTTGTGTTTGTTTAAAGTAGCTCTTTTCTGAATGTTAATTTTGGCTTTTTTTTGTTTTTGGTTTTTCTAGTTTCATGGTGCTCGAAACGAAATAAATAAATTGCATCGGTCGAACTCCACGCTTCCTTATATGTTGTCTTGGTCGAGGGCTGCTACAGACAGTCTGCATGTGCTTGAGACAGACGGGCTGCATTGCCTGCAGTGGAAACAAGAGCATTGACTAGAGAGGGCGCTATAAGCTCCGGAGTGCCCATCTCAGATGGAAATTCAACCGATCCCTTGGAATCTGACAGTAAAATTGAAGTGTTTTTTCCAGTGTGTCACTTCACTAAGGTAGACTGATATTTTAAGCATTTTCATATTTTAATTTGAGGCATTTCAGAACATCTGAAGGAAAAGATTAAACTGATCTTGACACATGTTGATGTTAAAACTATAATTATAGAATAATAAACCATCACTGCTGCTGTATGAAGCTATCAATGCAGGTTAAAATGTTTCAATGGTCCACTACAGGATATGATGTCACAGATAGACGGACAAATACCTGTCACCTCCTTCTTCTCTTCCTGCTCGCTCAGAGGGCTGCTCAGGTGTGTCGGACGTCTCTGGGCCTGAAAGAGAAGGGAGATGTTTAGAGGACACACAGTTACCGTGTGCTCTCACATGATGGGTTTCATTATTGTTGCAGTCACTGGGGTTATGTTTCAGATGTATATGCTCAGTATGATCCCACATTTTCAAAACTGCTTTACACTGCAGCTTTGACAGTGACGATCACTTCAGCTTCACAATAAAATCAAACAGTTTGAAAACATGATTTATTGGCATATTAAAAAACACTGAGTATAGATATTTGTTTACATGTTAAACATCATAAAGAGGATGTTTAATAGAAGTTAATCAAGATTTCACATGGTCTCAGATGTTTCTCCTTCTACGAGAGAATATTTCATCCGGGAGTTTGAACTCCTACAGCTGCTCTTACACTGTATGTACATGCTGATTTTTACTTCTACAGACCATAAAGGGTTAATAGTGATGGTGATAACAATGACTCTATAATTTTAAGTGGGCGTGGTCACAGTGACTTTACCACTTGATGTGTGTCTACTGTTTTTCTTCACAGACTGTATAAAAGAAGATGGCTGATCTCACAACTCACAAAAAGTGAAGCCCAAACATTTGCCTTTTGAGCTCCGCCAACTGGCTGCAGCATAGGTCATAGGCTCCGCCTCCTCCATCTTAACAGATATGAGGGTCAAACTATAAAAGTTAAAAATAGATTTCAAACTAATTTTTTTCAAACATGGATTCTGTCTTTATAGTTAAACCCCGTTTCCACCAAGCAGTCGGGTTTGGTTCAGTATAGTTTGGAACAGTTCGGTACAGTAACTTCCTTGTGTTTCCACAGCCAAACGTACCCTTATTTGGTAAGTGGAGTGTAAGCCAGATGGATATAGCTGCGCCAGCTATGCAATAGTATGACATCATAGCAGCCCAACACAGTGTAGTCCGCTATTAATTAAGTTAAACGTTCAAGAACGGGACACAGTAAACAAAGAACCCTTTAGGGTCGGATCCGTACTCTTGGCACCCCAACAGATGGGTACCAAAAAAGTAGGATGGTACGGATTCCTTATTATGGTACCATTCCAAACTTTTGATGGTGCCAATAAATGGGTACCGTACTGAACATAACTGAATCGGACCGCTTGGCTGGAAACGGGGCTTTAGTTGTTATCATGCAGACTGATTTCCAAGTTGATTTTGATTGTTCTGTTTAGTTTAGTTTAGTTTAGTTTATTTAGTTATGTGATCCTATATAAAGGAGTATATCGTTTTGATTGATGGCTGTGGTGACAAAATGAGACTCCTAAAGCACTGTGTGCACCGGATTATCAGAGTAGAGGAAGAGCCGTGAGAGAAACACTCACACAAGAGTCATTGAACTTTCAATAACCACAAGTGTCAGCTTCAAACTGACGCAACAATCTGATCTGCTGTGGACTGTACCCACCTGAGGGACCTTTGACCTTTTATCAGGAAAGGTCAAAGGAAGGGGTGGTAGCAATAAGAAAGCTCAATTCAATCTCTACTGCAGACTCCGTGTGCAAATGACATGTTTTTACTTTTCATTTTCCTTAAGAGGGTTTTTGGAGACATTAGGTTGGTTATCTTATTTACAAGTTACTGTTATGATAATCTGGATGCTAAATATTTTCCGACTTATATAACCAAACAACGAACAAGACTTAATGTTTCCCATGGTACCGACTTGTCATTCCCAGGTAGCCCCGTGCTAACTCCTCCCCTTTTCCTGGTCTCTTTGATTCTAAATGGGACCATTATTTACAAAATGAACATCATGCTGTATTGAAGAAGACTTGAAACTAGAGAGAGAACATAAACTCATTGGGAAAATGTTTACTGAGGGAATAAATCAACTGACAAGTAGGAACATCTGATCATAGACTTCTATATAATCAGACTGCTTTGTACAACGGGTGGAGTCGCCCCCTGCTGGACTTCAAAAATACTGCAGGTTTAAGACACTTAAGTAGCTCAGACACCCTGCTAGTTAAAAAAAATCTGTGATGTATTCTAATGTTGTTTTGTACATATACAAATACATTGACAAAAACATAAACAAGCTGATGGAAATTTTCAAAAATATTTAATAATTTAATGATACAAAAGATCCTCAGCAGGAGTCTGTTACACAAACGATGCACTTTGGTTCATTCAGAGAGTCACTGCAGGTTGTGCAGAGATGGAGCATCCTCTCAAACTTGTTCTCTTCAGTTCAATGATTCATGTGAATAAAGACTAGAATATAAAGTTGTAAAGAATGAAGTGAAAAAGTCGAGTTTCTATGAATACAAAGTACACATGAATGGGACAGCAGCTCTGATTCTTCTCATGTCTTTTGGAGGTTTTTCTGTAACGTTTGTCCTTTTAAACACCTGCACAAAACTCCTGAAAACTTCCTGAAATGTCAAGGTTGAGCTGCATGTGTGAAAGCAAACAGCAAAACTTTTAAGCCTGTCTTTACCTTGATTTTTTCTGCCAGCCCCCTAAGTTTATTTCTGCGTAAAAATAATAATTAAGTTGATGAGTAAATGCAGCAGAAACATTTCCAATAAATGTTTGCAAGTTAGACAGCGTGCGGGAGTTTACCTTTAAGTGACAGTCTGCCTGAACTTTTCTTAAAAGTTTCAGGAGTGCATAAGTAGAAACAGTTTATGAGGGTAAAATTTATTTTACAGACATGGCACAACAATCTGCCAAACACCTCCTTTATCATTGACTTCACTTTTTATTCAGTCACAAACTAACAGATGTTCTACTGCCTTTGTTACTAAACTTCTCCTACAACTATTCTGGTAAGGAAGCTTCTACATTTGACATCCCCTAACTGTGGAGCAGAAATTCAAAACATATCATCTTAATTTGGCTTTGATTAGGGTTTATCTCGATATATCATTGATGTTTGTATCAGACTGACTTGACGGTTTTTCTATCACTATCTTTTTATTCAACATATACGCTCACCGGTCACTTTTTTAGGTACGGTGTTCAACTGCTTGTTATTACAAACATCTAATCAGCCTATCACATGACAGCATCTCAATGTATTCAGGATTGTAGATATGGTCAAGACGATCTTCTTAAGTTCTAACCGAGCATCAGAATGGGGAAGAAAGTTGATTTAAGTGACTTAAATGTGGCATGATTGTTGGTGCCAGACGGGCTAGTCTGAGTATTTCAGCAACTGCTAATCTACTAGGATTTTTCACACACAACCATCTCAAGGGTTTACAGAGAATGGTCTGAAAAAGAGAAAATATCCAGTGATCGTCAGTTCTCCGAGCGAATATGCCTCATTGATGTCAGAGGTCAAAGGAGAATGGCCAGACTGGTTTGAGTTGGTAAAAAGGAAACAGTACCTCAAATAACCCCTCCTTACAACCGAGGTCCCTGTGTACTAATTGAGCATCCGCTACAGCCTACCTGAACATTGTTGCTGACCATGTCAAACCCTGATGATCACAGTGTAGCAAATCTTCTGATAGAAAGCTAATATCATATCAAATTGGTTTCCTGAACATGGCAATGAGTTCACTGTACTCAAATGGACTCCACAGTCAGCAGATCTCCGTCCAATAGAGCACTTTTTGGATGTGGAACAGGAGATTCGTCTCATGGATATGCCGCCAACAAATCTGCAGCAACTGTGTGATGCTATCATGTTAATATGGACCAAAATCTCAAAATGTTTCTAGCACCTTGTTGAATCTATGCCACAAAGAATTAAGGCAATTCTGAAGGGAAAAGGGGGTCCAACCCAGTACTGGCAAGGTGTTCCTAATTAAGTTGCAGATGAGTGTATATTTATAGTATTTTGGTTTATCTCAGTCTACAGAGGCTACATTCTTGTATCATCTCGCTCCCTTTAACTACCACGCCTCATGCCTAGTATTGATATCAAGGAGCTCCAGCCCTCATCACTTAGGTTACACCTAAAACAGTTTCTGAGGAAGACTTCTGAAGCCCAAGGATAGCGGTGGCCATATTGAAAATGCTGTCTCCATCCAACAATCAGAAAACGTATAAACAAAGAGGTGGAACTGAGATGGGGCTTATTCCCCCTAACAAGCAGCTACAACACACTCAGCTGTTGGTAAACTCAGCCACGCCCTTAATTATGCAAATGTACAAAACTCTTAAGCTTGATGAAATAAAAAAAAGGAGTTATAAAATGAATTCATCGTAACATGAGCTGAGTGGGGAGTGACTCAGTGCAGGAGAGAGCCTCAAGTGGACACTCATAGAACTGTCTTTTTTCCACATTTTTCAACACAGGAGGTTGCTGATTGGTCACCCCCCCAAGCTCTTTATCCACATCTACTGTCACTCTACGTCTGTCCTGATTAACAGTGTCTGCATAAAATATTTAATATAATGACGTTCTGCAGTTTTCTATGTTTGTGGCAGACCTGCCCCATCCTGCCTGCATGGTTTGTGCATGCACAGGCTGCACTTCAGTGCGCTGTGCGAGTCAAAAAAAACATTGTGCATGCATAAAGGATCTTTAGCTTCAGATTTTGTACCCAACACAGCCCTCTGTAACAGAGTGTGGCTACGTTTACAGCAATAGACTACAGCAGGCTGTAATGTTACTAACATGAAGCACCTGATTGTTGTCACACGGAGCCAATAGCTGATACCTGCATTATGGCAGACGGAGTGAGAGGGAGCAGAGGAAAGAAGAAGCAGCGTTTGAAACAAAGTAACCACACAGTGAAATATCAATGTTTTATGTGTGAAAGTCAGCGAAATACTAAAATGTCTTCCTATTCAACAGCGGGTCTATATGGCTCCATTTAAACGCTGCCTTCTTCTCATCTGCACGGAGATACAGCGGTAGTATTTATTGAAGGCCACACCATGTTTATACATTTTTTTTTCATCCATCCATGGATCATGTGCGGCCCTGAACCGTGGAGGGTGATTCTAATGGATTAAGTGTGATTTAAACTATGATTATAAAAAACTTATGGTTAAAACATGACTGAGGATTATAATTATAATTTTTTTTTTTTTTAGATTTGTTTCTTTTTGGTACAATCAATCATTAAAGTATCAGATTTTAATGTAAAAACCCATATGGAAAAATACTGATGATTTTGGAGTATAATTGAATATTTGACTTTGAAACAAACGTGATAAATATTTGAATTTTGTTTCTCTGTCCCTCTTTCCATTTCTCGGATAGGAAATTAAGTGCCTGGAGTATGCAGTAAATCGGTCCGTGCTGTGTCGGCTCCTCTTCCTCTTTGGTGATCTGGGCTGTGGAGTCCTGGTCCGGGGTCAGTGCTGGATCTTCTGGTGCCTCTTCAGGTTGCTGGGGTGGGAAAAGCGGCGGCTGCAGACGGAGCAGCTGAACGGTCTTTCCCCCGTGTGAACGTTGTGGTGAATGTCCAGCTGGCTCTGACACACGAAGCTCTTCCCGCACAGCGAGCAGGCGTATGGTTTCTCCCGGGTGTGCCGCGCCGCATGCTTCTGCAGGTCCGACTCCAGGAAGAAGCGCTTTGTGCAGCGGGTGCAGCCGTACGGACGCTCCATTGTGGCTGCGTGGTAGAAGGCCAGGTGGAGGCCTCTGGGGGCAGGTCTGTGGAGGCTCGCTGGGCGGGTCAGAGAAACACCTGGGGGGTTACTGGAGAGGCTAATGCTGGAGGCAGAGCCTCCTCTGGACGGTCCAATGGGGTCACTGGGAGGAAGGACTGACCTTTTGACCTGCCCAGCACGCTGCATCATGGCAGATTTTTGTTCATGTCTGTCACTCCCTCTCTGAGTCTCATCTGACCCCTCCCCCCCTCCATCAATCACTATCACCTCTAACAGAGACAACGCCTTCTCCCTCCTGCCGTCTCTTACACCATCACAGGAAGCCGTCACTTCAGCGCCCCCTGCTCTTACTTCACTTCCTGTGATCAGTGAGCAGTGGGCGGGGTCTCTGCGGTCAGTCTCAGGTGTCCTGCTGACAACAAAGGTGACGACGTCAGATCCACTGACCTCCATTTCACTGAGCTGTCTTCCGCCGTCCTTTGAGGTGGTGGGGAGCGATGTGGGGGGGTCGATGTCTCCTCTGTTGATGCAGGGGTTCGATGACGCCTCCTGGTGGGCGGTGGCGGTCTCAGTGGTTTCCTCCACCTTCACTATGAGCAGCTCCTCCTCCTCCTCAGGCTCTGCAGACTGAGACACAAACGGATCACGACCTGATCTGATCAGAGCACAAATTCATCATGTCTGCTGTTTTCAAATTATAAATCTTTATTAAACCTGCAGCTTATTGTTTACATGGATAAATAAGAATTATTTCAATTTTCACTTTCAGACATTTGAAGGTTTTTTTAAACTCTGTTTTCTTTTTTATATAAAAAGCAGAGACAGTTTTTCCAACCTCACTTTGGACACTTATTCAACACATCATTGCCTTACTTTATGCTCAACAGGATTAAATCTTGAATCCAGGTTGTTTAAAATATTAAATTATGCAATCCAGTCATGGACTGAATTAGGAAAAAAATATTCAAATATCGCTTTAATTGCTTAAACAATTTTTTTTAGAGTAGGTAAGGTTAGGCAGTCAATACATGACTTCCCTCTTGAAGTTTTTCCACCAAAAAGCATCATTATCAAACATTTCATTTTTTATTTAGTTAGGATTTTCAGTTTGTGTGGACTATGGCGCCCCCTGTGGACAAAGTAGGTAGAGTGAAGGCTCCTTTTACAGAGTTTATACTGTAAATAGTTTGAAGATATAAAACACGCTCAGATATATTTCAAGACATGAGTCTAGAGATCTGAAGGTTAAACACTAAACAGATGTTGTTTGGGTGAAATATTAATAATAAGTGGCTGGGAGACGTCAGGCAAAACAATTTGAAAAAGCCACAACACAAACGCAAAACATCAAAACACAAATTACAAAAGGCACAACCGAAGTCGAAGCCTGAAGGATCAGGTCCGTGTTTCTGATGGACTGTTACTCATGACGGACATGTGGAAGGCTGTCTTTCAGATAACTGCACGAGCTTATCCAACGTAGCTCAGACCGGAAGTACATCACGTGACCTTTAGTTGAGTTTGTTGCTAATGGCATACTTACCGTCAGGCTAGTATGCAGTATGCACTGTTTAAGTATGTAGTAGGCAGCACTTCAGTATGTGTTATTGGAGCCATAGACCTTTGTTTTCTGTCTGTGCGCTCTGCTATAATCACCTCAGTTTTAGTGGTGGTGACGACCTCCTGATCAGGGTCCTGGTCCAGGATTATAGGGGGGGTCTTCTGCAGAGACTGCTGGGCTGCTGGACCCCGATTCAAAAACCTAGTCCTGCCCTGCAGAGAGGGGCCTGATGGGTAACCAGAGGAGGAGAAACACATTAACAACACTTACATGAACCACCTGTGAGTGTCTGATCATGGCTGATGAACGTCTGTGCTGTGAGATCTTTGTGAAAACAAGTTATGAAGACATTTTAAAAGAGCAATATTTAAGATATCTACTGAATTAAATCATAAAATGACCTTACTAATAAGCTCCACGAGCAGAGACGTGGCAAAACTAGAAAACATATTGGGGATGCTTTTGAAAAATGGAGAGAGGTTACTGAGGAGAAATGTTGCAAGACTGATGCAGAGCTGGCTAAACACTGAAGCTTCAGTGTCCACGATATGGCGACCGACGCACATATCGACTCTAGGGAGGAGGGGGCGGGGGGTGACGGCTCTCTCCAACGTTTTGAATTTAAGAGTGCAGTACCCATTTTAAACGCTAGGTGTCAGAATTACATATCTCTCCTTTAACAAAACCAAACAGGAGCTCCAAACATTTAGAAACTTTTTTTCCCAAACAGGTAATTTATGTCCTTTTTCATGTACATGTTGATATTGTGCAGCCGACTTTTAGTAAAACACACTTGGTGTTTGGCCCACTTAATCCAGTTGAGTATCACAATTCAGCTAAACAATATCAAGATATGAGTTCAGGGGCCCGTTTCTGAAAGAAGGTTTTATGTAAACTCTGAGTCAGTTAACCCTGAAATGAGGGAAACTCTGGGTGTTCCGTTTCAGAAGAGGAGGTCACTCAAACCCCAGAAAGAGGGGTAACTCCAGCCCGTTCCAGAGGGAGAGGTTACTTTAGCTCTGAGTCAGTTACTATGGTAACTGAGTCTGTGAACCTAACCTGGTTGGGACCAGGTTTTTTTCAGTGAACCCCGAGTTTCTCTAGGTATCAAATTAATAGACTTCATTATGCGCTGACACGAGCAGCTGTTTTCTTCGTATGTCCTCATGAAGATAGGCTATATTTCGAGGAGGAGGATCTATTTTTTACACCTGTTGCCATGGTGAATCGTAGAATCGGGGCTCCATTCATGTTGGCTTTTTATCGTCGTGGTGCACGCACTGAACACCGAGTGGACCTACTCAGAGTTGATTTAACTAATTGAAATCTGCTGATCAGGAACCGAAAACTCAGTTTCCCATCTTAGAGTAAATCAACTCAGAGCTCAGTTCTTTCAAACAGGCCCCTGGTCAATATCGCTCAGGTTAACTGCTCATTCATTGAATCTTCGGACAAGTCCCTCACTACCTAACACAAAGCTAAACTCGCCCACATAGCTCACCAAGCCAGCAAAATAATCAGCTCGTCCCAACCTCATCTCTCTGAGCTGTGTTGCCCCTCTGATCATCAGCCACCCTGATCACAGGGGCAACAGTAACATCCAGTAGTAACTATTATTTTTAGGAGTGAACACAGCTCTCTGTAAAAGAGATTGTTTTTTGTAGTTTGCAGCTACAGACTACAGCAGGCTGTTACGATAAATGTCTGATTGTAACCGTTACCACCAGTTGACACCTGCATGGTAGATACAGACTGACACGTGAGACTAAACAGAGAAAACGGTTGTTTCTGTTGATTACGTGCGGCCTGAACCGTGGGGGTCTGATCCATCTGGAGCTGCTGTTGGACCTCACATAGAGACGCAGGAGGATTTTAGTTGTCAATGTCGGGTTGTTTTTCAACAACGATATTTAAGGCAGAGGGTGTATGTTGTAAAGTGCTGCAGGAAACACTGGAATACACAAACTTTTCACTCAGGATATATTTTGAACACAAATTAGATTAAAATATTTAACTAAATTTATTTCAACAATGTTATATGTAAACTTTGTTATATGTAAATTTTGTTGACATAATATGACATATGACATAAACACAGTGGGCGGGGCCAATGTTCGGCGTTAAAACCCCGTTAAAAGTCCCTTTATCCTTTTTTTTTTTTTAACAGTTATCCGATAAATTTTGTGACTTCAGAGGAATGAAGACTGTTTTGACGGATTATATGGACAACAAAAATAAGACATGATAACTTTTTTGAGGGAATAAAGTCAGTATGTTATTAAACAATATTAGAATTGTAAATTACATATTTTATCTACTAATATTGGATACATATTATTCAGAAAGTACAACTTTTTCCTCTTGTACACTAATTCTTGTAGTATAACCTCTTTATTATCTGATTTGTTGTCCTTTAATGTAGCTCTTACACTCCGTCATAGATTATTAATAAGACAGAGTTTAGCACATGTTGTGGCACTATGTTCTGGTGAAAGCCCTCTTGGATTATGTTGAACTTGTACATTGTTAGCTATATTAAACTGTTGTATATTAGAAGCTTTCTGAACAGTTTTCTGACCGGTGTTTAACTGTGAGTAACAGCCGGGTGTCGGGGCTTCTTACCGGCCGCTGAGTCTCTGCTCTGCCGGCTGAAGAGGCGGACCCCATGGAAGCGGCTGTTCACAGATCCCTCCGCCGCCTTCACCCTCTCGGCTCGGTACCGGGCGACCTGCAGCTCCAGCAGTTTGATCTTCCTCCGCAGGAACTCGCTCTCCTTCTGGCTGCGGGTCATCTCCAGGTGAACCACCGCGTAGCCGTCGTCTACCACCTTACAGATCTCCGCCACGGCCGCGTTAGCCAGCACCTCCATGATGGAGGCGATCTGAGAGTGGAAGTCCACGGCGGCCGACATCTTTAAACTTCCGCTCTGTGCTTCGTCTCTGTCCTAAAACAACAAGGAGCGATGTTAACGCACAGCGGTGTTATCTGAGACACATCCCGACCTGTTTACACCGCACAGGAACAACGGAGAAAAGTTATCCTGAAGGCGAGTAGTCTTTGTTGATAAGGCTACAGGAAGCTGTCATGTGACTGTATTTGACAAGCACAAAATATGAATACAGAAGCACAGCGCCCCCTGTGGCCAGGAGCGGACCTGCCACACAACCGTGTAGAAGTAGTAAGAAGTGCTTCAAGGCAAACTGATGTAGCGTATTTAATTTCGTTAAGATTGTTGGAGCCAAATTATGTGTTTGTTTTGTGTCATGGCATTTTCCTTATGGTTGTGTATGCCCTCTACTTTTAGTGTAATGAGGAAAACTATTAAACATTTTTTTTAGCATCTTTAACCTTTTATTTTAACATAAAATTGATATTTAAGCATTTTAACTTATTTAAACTTTTGAATCACTCTATGTAACTTCTTGTGACTATGCAATGTTTTTATCCACAATCAATTATTTTACCCTGTGACAGATCATGAACTCTGTGTTTTATTCTTAACTGTAATTGCATTACTTGTTAATGTGTCACAGAAACACATGTGATCCCAAAACGTTCAGTGGAATTAACTCAAAAAGCATTACTGGACAAACTGGACAAACTTCAGAAGACACGGAAAGCAAAACTAAACAAGGCATCAGAGTTTAAAGAGACAATACAAAACTTAATGCAAGACAAATCATATCAAACTGAGGTTCACTGTACATTGGACAAATACAAAACTCTATATGACAAGGCAAAACCCACGAAACTCTCGTGCAATTTCTACCTCCCGATGAAATGTAGAAAAAAAACGAAATATGGTTTAAAGCAAGAATGTTGAGTTTCAATGAATTTGCTGCCGATGTGAAAAGATGGATGTCTAAAGCAATTTCAGGATCTGATAGAAACGAGGAAAGAGTTGAGAGTGAAATAAATCAGAGTGACAGCATTTCAAATATTGGAACCAAAGTTTCAAGCACAAAATCAAGCAGAAAAAGTCATTCAAGGACCACAAACAAAGGCAAAACGGATACTGTCTCAGCGCAAATCACAACACACCAGCTTTGTACAATATACTGGAAAAACAAAATGAAATCACCTCACTTCTAATAAAGCAGCAAACTTTGAATTTACTGCCACCAAGAGAAATTCCATATTTTGATGCTGATCCTCTGCAGTATAACACTTTCATCAGGGCTTTTGAACATTGTGTGGAACATCACACAAACAACAAAGGGGACTGCTTATATAACCTGGATAAGTATACAAGAGGTCAGCCAAGAGACTTAGTTCGTAGCTGCCAGCATGGCTCCAGACAGAGGATATTCTGCAGCCAGGCACCTGTTACACGAGCACTTTGGGAGTGAACACATTATCACTGCAGCATACATGGAAAAAGTACTAAAATGGCCTAAAGTGAAACAGGAGGATGTGAAATCTTTGCAAGCGTACGCACTGTTTTTACGAGAATGTTGAAAAGCAATGGAGGACCTACATGAGAGAACTGGATATGCCTGCAAATATGAAAACAATAATTCTCAAACTTCCGTTAAAACTTAGAGAAAAATGGAGAAGCTCTGCATGTGACATATTGGAAAAATGTAATCACAGAGCTCAATTCATGGATATTGTCAAGTTCATCGAACATCAGATGAAATATTGTCTTACCCTTTGTTTGGAAACATTCAGAACACAACACTGCACAGGAAGTAAAAACCTTAACAGAATGAAATCCCAAGCCAGGCCAAACTTCAAAGGCAACAGTTTTGCAACAACTATTACTGCTATTGAAACATCATCTTCTCAGGAATCCAGACAATATACCTTTTCAACAGTAAATGTGTCCATCTACAAAACAATGCAGCATCTGTATATGCTGTGCTCAAGGTCACACACTGGATAAGTGCCCCCAAATGGACAGGAAAACCCATAGGAACAAGATAAACTTTCTAAGAGAGAAAGGAATCTGTTTTGGATGCCTCCACCCTGGACATTTGAGCAAGGACTGAGATAAGCGCCTTTCTTGCAAAATCTTCTGCCAGAACCATCCTACTCTTCTTCACATTAAACAAAAAGCTAAAGCTGACTACACAAACTCAGCACAGCAAAAAGAAACATCAGTGAGTAGTATAGTTTCTTTGCAATCATGTGATCATACAGGGGCCGGTTAAAGTAGCAGTGAGGGGATTCTATCCATTCTGCCTGTACAGATAAAGTCAAAAAAGGGAAACGTGATCATACAGACATATGCTTTTTTGGATCCGGGTAGCACAGCCACCTTTTGTTCTGAAACACTTGTGAAAAAGCTTAAACTAAATGGAAGGAAAACTCACATCAGCCTTCAAACCATGGGCTCAAAATAATCAGTTCCCAGTTACGTGTTGGAAGGTCTGGAGATTGCAAGTCTGAATGGCTCAATTTCCTATGATCTTCCAGAAATCTACACACAAAAGAGTATGCCTGTTAGCACACATTACATTGTCAAGGAAGAGGATTTGGTTAAGTGGCCATATCTTAATGGTGTTCATGTCCATCTCATTAAATCTGAAGTGGACGTTTTGATTGGTACCAATGCGCCCAAATTGCTGGAACCCTCGGAAGTTATAAACAGTGTTGAAAATGGACCCTATGCCATTAAGACCCAATTAGGATGGGTTGTCAATGGTCCCTTGCATGGGTGCAGTGACGAGCAATGTGAGACTGGCCACCCCGCTGATACTGTAAACAGGATCTCTGTGGAAATCCTGGAAAAAATGCTGGCTTGTCAGTACAATCATGAATTTAATGAAAAGGCGTCAGATGACAAAAAGGAGATGAGAAGTTCATGAAAATCATGGAACATTCAGCCATACTTCAAGATGGACACTACAACTTAAAACTTCCTTTGAAAACTGAGTATGTGTCCCTTCCAAACAATAAATCCATAGCATACAAAAATGAGGCTTTTCATCAGGAATATACCAACTTTATGAATGATGTCATCAGTAAAGGATATGCTGAACTTGTGCCAGAAAATGAAATGGAAAGATCTGATGGAAGTGTATGGTATATTCCACATCATGGAGTGTGTCATCCAAAGAAAGGAACACTTTGTGTGGTATTTTACTGTGGAGCCGAGTTCAAAGGGAAATCTCTCAACAGTCAACTTCTGCAAGGTCCTTACCTCACCAGTTCTTTGTTAGGAGTTCTTTCACGATTCAGACAAGAACCTGTGGCATTAATGACTGATGTTCAAGCCATGTTTCATCAAGTCAGAGTGACGAAACGGAAAGAGATTTCCTTCGGTTCTTGTGATTGGCCTGAAGGGGATGTAAGGCAAGAACTTGTGGAGTACAGAATGACTGTGCATCTGTTTGGTGCAGTGTCTTCACCCAACTGTGCTTGTTACGCACTTAGAAGAACGGCAGAAGACAATCAAAGTAGCTTCCCTGCTGAAGTCATTGACACAGTAAAGAACAACTTTTACATGACATTTGTCTTAAGAGCTTGCAGTCTGAGGAGGAAGCTGCCAAAATGGTAAAGGATCTGACAACTCTGTGTCAAAAAGGAGGCTTCCGCTTGACTAAATGGAAAAGCAACAATCGTGAAGTATTACAATCCATACCCAAAAAGGAAAGATCAAAGAATCTGCAGGATTTGGATCTGGCCAAAGACCGACTAACAGTTGAAAGAGCCCTTGGCCTGCAATGGTGTGTCGAGACAGACACTTTCAAATTCAAGATGTCACTCGAGGAATGGCCAATTACTAGACGTGGCATTCTATCTGTGGTCAGTTCAGTTTTTGATCCTTTGGGCTTTCTCGCATCGCTCACTCTTCCAGCCAAACTTATTTTACAGGATCTGTGCAGGAAGAGTTATGGGTGGGATGATCCAATCCCCTTAACTCTCCAACAACAGTGGACAAAATGGTTGACAGACCTGGAAGGAGTGCAAGCATTCAAGGTGGATAGATGTTTTAAGCCAACGGATTTTGGAAAGCTCCTTTGTTGCCAGTTGCATCACTTTTCCGACGCTAGTGAAAATGAATATGGCATATGTGACATATTTCAGGATGCAGAACAACAGCAACAGTGTTCATGGCTCTTTCATCTTAGGCAAAGCCAGAGTGACACCACTTAAACAAGTGACAATTCCTCACTTAGAACTCACTGCAGCAGTTCTTGCTGTTCGAGTGGACATCATGCTTCGAGCAGAAATACAGCTCCCACTTGAAAAATCATGGTTCATGACGGATAGCACATCATTTTTAAAGTAAATCAGAAATGAAGACAAAAGATTTCAAACCTTTGTGGCAAATAGAATATCCACTATTCAAGGAGCAACCGATGTAACACAGTGGCGACATGTTCACACCACTCAAAACCCTGCAGATGAAGCCTCAAGAGGAATGAAGACAAATCAGCTGTTGACAACTAAAAGATGGATTGATGGCCCTGAATTTCTGTGGGAAGAAGAGGAAATGTAGCCGACTAAGAGTTGGGTTCCTAACATTGCTTCAGATGACCCTGGAATAAAAAGGGAATTATAAATCGTGCAGTGATTGTGGAGGACACACAGAATGCGACTCTACAACATCTAACCTTCTTTTCGGACTCAAACAGGTTGAAAAGAGCCGTTGCATGGATCCTTAAAATAAGGAAGACTCTAATGGAGATCAGTAAAAAAGGAAAAGTTAACACAGGAATGCAAACATCATTAGGAAGACAGAGATTGACTCCTGAAGAACTTTTGGAAGCTGAAGCATCCGTAATCGGCTTCACCCAAAAAGGAAAGGTTCTACAATGAAATTGCCACATTGACATCTGGCAAACATGAAGTAAAAAAGAGCAGCACCATATACAAACTGGACCCCATTCTGGACAATGGATTGCTTAGAGTTGGAGGGAGACTAAGTAAGGCAGCCATACCTGAGGAGACAAAACACCCAGTTGTCCTATCCAAAGATGACTATGTATCTGCTCTGATTCTAAAGCATATTCATGAGCAGGTGGGCTACGGTGGAAGAAACCATTTTCTCTCTAGATTGAGGAGAAAATATTGGGTAACCAACTGTAGCTTATGCAGGCGCCATAAAGGAAAAATGGGTGAGCAAAAAATGTCAGACCTGCCCAAAGAAAGACTTATTTTAGGAAGGCAACGATATTTAAAAACAGGTATCCGAGGGCATACAGTGTTAGATTGTTTTAGGTAAATGCACTTGAGCTTGTATAACGCTTTCCTAGTCTTCTGACTGCTCAAAGCGCTTTTATACCTCATGTCACAACTACACATTCAGACACTGATGGTAGAGGTTTCTATGTAAAGTCAACATCAGAAGTAACTAATCCCATTCATACCCATTCATAAATCGCCAACGAAGCAGCGGGAGCAACTTGGGGTTAAGTGTCTTGCCCAAGGACACATCGGACATGTTACTGCAGGAGTTGGGGATCGAACCCACAACCTTATGAGACGACCGACCCTACCAACGGTGCAACAGCCACAGCATTGGTGATGATGTTATTAATAAATTAGTTTGGATCTGTATTTTTCCCATTATTTAACGTTTGATTTAACATTTGCAGAGCTATAAGTTTAGCTCTAGACCCTTTTCTGTTCAATCTTGTTATTATACATAAGTTTCCTCAAACATAACTCCCAATAAATCCCAAATTCATCTCTATATATAGCACAACAGTACCCAGACCATCATCACAGGTTGGAAAGGTAAGAAAGGGACCTTAATATTTACACTCTATGGTATTTATTTCTTTGTATTTCCATATTTTTTCATGTATTAAATCGTCCTTTCTTTTTTATTCACGTATATACATACATACATGTCATAATAATGTTTGTAACGTCATGTCACCCTTATTCAACTTAAATAGAGTGGGAAAAAAAGTATTTAGAAGTTTCGGGAAGCTTCTTTAAGTAAAACACGTGAAGTCTCGCGATATTTGTGTGTAAGGTCGTTCTCACATGTGAGATCTGCTGCGGTCAATCAACGCTGACCTGAACAGAGGATCAGAAGCACACCGACACACTCTTCGGTTCTTCTCCCACAAGCAGATCATTGTGTGCGGTCAGTGATGGCCAGAGGAAGCCGCAGCAGGTCCGCAGCTCCGGCCAGGTAGGCTACACACTTTATATTCACCTTTACTATTCTGTGAGTGTGCATGTGTGTTTGTGGGAGAGAGTGCGCGTGTGGGGCTCCTGTATATATTTGAAGGGCAGGACTTGGCATTTATTCAGTCTAAACTAAACAATAATGTCATTAAAGCTAAAGTATTATGTCTACAGTCAGCCACAGGCTATATAACCTCAGAAACGTAACATCTGCCAAAACACACATAACTTATTTACACGCTTGTTGCGTCATCAGACAGCATGTAAGGTCTGAAATGACGTCAGATCCTGTCAAGGTCACCAGAGTCCAGACAGTCCAGACCGGCAAAGCCCTGATCAGGTGGAGCTTATTCCAACATGAGTTAAATCAGACAGAAGCTGAATGAGGTTTGGTTCAGCTCACTCAACGTGATTTATTAACTACAATAAGAGACCATAATGCAGAGACAGCACTGCAAAGGTGGTCAACATTTAGAAAAACACAAAACAATGTATTTTATTTTAATGATCAATAGTATCAGAAAGTACCAACGCGTTTATAGAGCTATATATGTTCCATAAGACAGGTGTGAAGAAGAGAGGGATGAATCTATCAACAATGGCAGACAATACTACTGCAGTATAACAAAAACTTTTACCAAAAACTATTCTAATTCAATTTTTTGTGCAATTCCGACAGTGTGCAGGAGTTTGCCGTAGCTTTTGATGGTGAATAACAAGAAATTACCCAATATTGTGTGTCTAGGATTTTTTTTTAGTTGGTGTGGTATGAAACAGGTATATTGATATCGTCTGATTTTAAATAGAATCATATAAAAGATTCAAAAATCTATTCAATTATTATTTTAGTTTGAGGAGGAATTTAAAAGCTTACTTTTCTGAATTTGAGCTGCTCCCTGCCTCAAAGTTAATTGTCTTACTGTCTTAATCTCTGGTAGTGTCAGAGTAAAGTCAAGTGTTCACAGAATACATTTAAAAAACATAAACATAAAGATTTACTGAAAATAATATGAAGGATAAAAAAAGCAGAGAATATTAGATAACTGATAAAAGTAAGCATGTGTAATCTGTTTTAGTGTAGTGACCCTTTTAGCCTCTCTAATAAATACATCAATTCACTTTTTTTCTCCTCGTGTAGCCCGCCCCCGTCCTACGCTCCGGCACCCGCTCACCCTCCACCGGCCGCTCTGGCCCCAGCCCCGTCCCCATCCCAGGGCCCCGGGCTCATGGCTCAGATGGCGACTACAGCGGCGGGGGTGGCGGTTGGCTCAGCTGTGGGTCACGTGGTCGGCAGCGCACTCACCGGAGCATTCAGTGGGGGGAGCAGCAGCAGCAGCAGCACCCCAGAGCCAGCCAAACCTGCATATCAGGTGAGAGAGGGAGCCGGAGAAAGAGGAGAAGATGGAGTCAGGGAGGAAGTTTAGGAGAAGGAGAAGGCAGGGAAGAAGTTGGTGAGAAAGAGGAGAAGGAAGGTTAGAGGGAGGAAGCATGGAGAAGGTTGACGAGAAGGAGGAGGAGAAAGAGAGAGAAATAGGAGGAGGGAGAAGGAGGACAAGAAGGAGTGAAAGAGAATTAGGAGGAGAAGGAAAAAATAAAAGATCGAGGAAGAGGTGGGTTTGGAGGAGGAGGTAAAGATAAATTGGAAGCAGGAAGGAGGATGAAGAGGGAAGAGGATCTATAGTACCAAAACGTTGGCAACATTTTTGTGCAGGAGTTGGCCTGATAATTAAAAACATACCATATTAGGTGTCTAGGACTTTTGTTGGATGGGATTTTTGTTGCCTAGTAACAAACAGGTGTTGATATCGTTTGAGTTTTACTAGAATCATATCAACTTTTATAACTCTGGTATTTTAACAGCCTGAATAGCTGCAGTGAATAACAGCAGCCTGACTCCTGTATGGAGAAACTTTAGCACAAGCTGAGCAGTGAAGCTCTGTAGGCGAGGTTTGGTTTATAGTCTGTTTTTGTATATTTGTATCAGTTAAAGTATATGCTATATTTAGAATATTTTTACTGCTTTAACTTTCTGTCAGAAAACACTGTTCAGGAGTTTCATGCTGCGGGAAACAGAAACATATTTAGTCCTGGACATTCAGTTTTTATCTGCATCCTTGACCTCTCTGATAGTGGCTCAGTGGGAACATTTGATACACACTGAGAGTCACAGCAGCTGTGTTTCCTCTGCAGGAGCCCCCCCGGCCCCCCCAGGCCCAGCAAGGCCCCTGTCACTTTGAGGTCAAACAGTTCCTCGATTGCGCCACCAACCAGAGCGACCTGAGTCTTTGTGAGGGATTCAGCGAGGCGCTTAAACAGTGCAAGTTCTCCCACGGTGAGTGTGAAAGACAGGGTGACAGATCACAGCAGCAGGAGGATGGGGTGGATTTATCAAACAGGATTTATACTGCACTGTTAAAACACGATTACAGTCAAATTATCAAACTACACCTGCCACAGTCTGCTGATAGTGATGCTGCTTCACTTAATTATAGATTACCTCCACAGTCCTGACCAAAACATCAGAATACTTCAGTCACTATATCATAATAATGCAGTTTTAAATGTTTTAAATGTTTACAACTCTGATGAAATCAATCGCAATTGATTTAACCTTTTTCCAACAGCAGGTTATGTCACTAAAGGAACAAAATGACACAAGTTTTCAGTCAGTGAATCTCACTTTGAATCACTTTAATGTGTAATAAAAACCTGCTGTTAATTTATAGTATACATCTCAGCCGGATATAAACATAAGGAGACTCTGATACTCTGATAACTAGAACAGAGTCATGCAGATCCATCATTCATTGAAGTAAGAGTAAAACATCTCCATCTTAGTTTTAAAAAATGTCTTGGCACCATCTAGTGGGCAGAAGGAGACATTGGAGACATATTAGCCTATCCATTAACTATCGGTCTCTGCAATTTTTATCCCAGATAGTCACATTACTAGATTTATCTTCCAGTCATACAGCATTTCATTTGTGTGTCATTGTATTACACTATCAGTTCTTTTTCTGGCGGTCACCAGCAGAATGTGCCATATGGATAACAACAACTCAATATCACAATGTCAAGCGGTGATGCACGTATATGCTACTTTCCAGATGAGTGACCCTCTTGTCTACGTCATACTGTATATCTGTACGACAAGTGTTTAATAACTGCATTTGAGGGATCAACACAATAAATGAGTTTATCTAAATCCATCCGTCTCTGCAAATCAAAGATAGCTCTAAGAAAGATTCCGGCCGATATATCGGTATCTGATCTTTTTTCTCCCCCATATTGATATCTGTATCAGCCCCAAAAATCTCATATCGGTCGGGCCCTTGAAGAAATATTTTTATTGCACTATAAACACATTTTTTTCCCACGATAACCACTTTAATTACATAATAAAGATCAATACTGTGCTTATGTCATCATGCACAATAATGCAAAGCAGTGGACAGAAAGAAAAAAGTGATGACAACAAACAGGCTTTCAAAGAAGAAAATAAGTTCTAATAAGTTCTTTATGTAAACTTCATGTACTTCACTGACTACATTCAGTGTCTAACTCGTAAGTTACTTGCAGCTTCACTTCTTAACACACCATGAGAGTGAAGACCAGAACACAAACAAGAAGATTACCAAACATGTTACGGTCTGAATATTTATAAACTTTATTGAGGAGTTTTTAGAGAGACGAAGGCACATCCAGTCTGTCAGCCATGACTGTCTGAACATTATCATTAAAAATATGATTTAAAATGTGTTCTAACAGGAGGAGGGTAATCAGAATAAAAATAAAAAATGTTGTTTGTGTGTTTCTGCAGGTGTGTCATCACTGGTTTGAAGAATGGACATCTGGACGGACATGTTTTTAATAATGATATAACTTAAAAGATGCATTATTATTAATAATACATCTTATATTTCAATAATAAAACCGAGTGTAAACATGATGTAGACTGAATATGTAAGAACACTGTACCTCAGGCTGTGATTGGTCCCTTCTCTTTGATGACTGTGACGTGTGTGAAATGTTTTTGTTAATGTACAGTGATGAACTTTAATAAAGGGTTAATGAGCATGCTCAGTCTGCCTTTTTATTTGTGATTGGACACCGGAGTACAGATGAAGCACATACATGTACTGTACCTCACTACAAACAATATATACAGACAATATGAGTAATTCTATAAATAGTACAATAATAAAAACAAATAAACAACAAAACATTGCCGAGATGGAGGAACATGGGCAAAGCTTCAGCTCATGAGGTAAAGGATAAGTTTGCAGAGTGTGTTAAACGGCTTGTTCTGCAAAGTATCCGACAGTTCCCTGATATGAAAAAAATAATTTAATGAGAAGGCTTTATGCCTCTACGTAAGCTGTTGGCAACTCTTACATAGGCTCTGTTCCCTATTTGAGAGTTAGACCGTGTGCTAGCAGTTTTTGCTGGACTCATTCGTCTCTTACAGTGTATACACCTATCTAATGTCTTAAATGAGAATAGTGTTGTTCTACAATTTAAAGGACTGATGAAATAAAATGTGCTACATTGAGAACTACTAGCAGCCTGCTGCAAGAAGCCAGAATAGTTGATTAGGATAATGCTGCGCTCATGCACTCATCCTCCTAGTTTCACAGTTAGGAAGTCGTTCTCCAGACTTCAGTGTGTTCATGTGCTTTCAGTTTGGATAGTTTGAATGTTCTAATGACAGCAAAAAAAACAAAAAAACAGTGTGTATACAAGTTATATTTGAGGAAGAATTTGCATTTTTCACCTCGGAAAATAATTTTTCCGATGTGTCCGACCCCACACAAATGCAGGGTAAGTCAAGTCTCTGACAAAGCCAATAGCTTATCATTGTCTCTGATTTTGGGGTGGCCAATCAGAATTCAAGGGGGGGCAATGCCACCCCTCCCCACGCTAAGGACACGCCCTTGACAGAAAAAGCAGTTTGATTTGATGTCCTATTTATGTCTCTGAAGAAATGAGTTAGCTGGGTAAAATCTGTGAATCTGCGGTAAGAAGGTATTTATTGGGACCAGACTTTGCCCCAATGATCATTATCTACAACACTATTCCAAAGTGGAGTTGCAGAAGTTATTGCTACAATGTCTCTTTGGAAGAGTCCTCTGGTTTTCTGTTTACTTTTTGAGGTTTTACTGAGAAGCACAGATTTCCAGCCTAAGTATTATTTAAGGTGAAGGTGTGAGTAAGCGGCTGTGGGCCTCTTATCAACAAGCACAATAGTATCATCCTTCACTGTTACAGGGAGCACGGTCTGTCTGCACCATAGACTGTAAAAATAATGCACATGGTGTTTTCTCATGTGTTTTCTTTATCTCTCTGACGTCACGTTTTAGCGTCAAACTACCCTTCATATTAAAATGTGTTTTCAAACATCATGTAATGACTGAAGTGAACCAACAGGAGGCGCTGCAGCTTAAAACACACAAAGTCCGGACCATAGACTGAACCTACTGAGGCCGAGCTGTGCACACATCCGGTTCTGCCTTCAGAATAAAAAAGTGAGATACATAGATATATAGTTGGAGGCGCCTTTATTTATCCAGAACTGGAAACTTGCGGTTTTACAGCAGCAGGTTATGAAAGTAAATAAAGCAACAGAAGAATAAATATCCAGGGAATAAGCTCTTCCAGACATAAAGATATAAATATGCACATCCAAAAATGTAGCTTAACATTATCAAAGTGTCAAATATAGTAAATCTAAGTTTAAAAAAAAGCTAAAACTAAAGTCTATAATAACCAGTAATATTTACAGTCTATGATAATAACCAAGCTAAAGTTTATAAAGCATAGAGAGAAAATAAACAGAGCATTAAAAAAATATATATATATACATTTTTTTTAAATTTCGAGATTAAAGTTCATAAATGTATGAGACTTAAGTCTTTATTTCTCTTTATTCTCGTAAATTTACGAGTTTATTCTCGTAAATTTACGAGTTTATTCTCGAAATTAAAAAAAATAAATAAAAATAATTCACATGGCCCTAATCCTCCGTCGTATATGTTTGCTTTGGACAGTGTGGTTCTTTTTCTACAGAATTTGGGTTTGTGCAAAAAAAATATGCTTGGAACAGAAAACAAATCAAACACCACCTTCTGCACACATTTATTTTATTTTTAATTAAACAGCACAAAATATCAGATTCATATTGTATGCAATTTTGCAATAATTAATTGAAAATTATTACTCCAGGTTTTTAGTGGATAGACAATTTACTACTTACAAAAATAACTGTTCTAGCATTTACGAATGCTTAACGAATTAAATTACTAATACCAACAAATTCAGTTTCTATAGCAACAAAAAGGGTCTCTTTGATTTTTTGTATTACATTTTTTTTACATTTATATCCGAACAGTCTGTGTGCCAGAAGCCTTAGTCTAACGCTCCGCTCTTATTTTGACAGTCAGAACCGGTAGTCGTCTCTCGTTGTCCCGTTCCCCCGTTCCTCTCTCCTGTTGGTACGCACAGAGTGTCTCCGGTCGGTAGTCTACTTACGGTGTCCTGTCCTCCCGTTAACATGCCTTTCCTTGAGCTGCGGACGAACTTACTTGCGGGCTCGTTCTCGGAGGATTTCGTTAAGAAATTCAGCGCGTGCGCCGCCGCCGCTTTGGGGAAACCTGATGACGTAAGTACATCTGCGCTGCGCCTGCGCGGTTCAATGTCATAGCTGTTTTTTTTAGTCCTATTTGCAGCGGGAGAGATTTATATTCATGAAATATTCTATTAGAAACAGACTCAAATCACTCTGACTGATTGTTTCAATCTCTGCATGCTGATTGGTCCTTTCCCTGCTGCCCCACGAACTCTGGTCTCTGATTGGCTGAAAGTGAAGCAGAAGCAATTTTTCAAGCTTATATACATTTTTTTACATTACTTTGTTTTTGTCTTATCTCTTGGAATACACTGCAGAAATGATCATGTGTAAGTTTGTAATGAGTAAAATGTATTACCAGAGATAAGGATATTGTTAAAACCATGATAAAAAAGATTAACCAAATGTTTTTTTTTTTTAATTGTTATTATTGTTATCAAATCACAGATACCATGCTTTGTTGCTTCAAAATGTTACATATTAACAAGAGCAGGAATCCAGATGTTTAACAAGCTGAAAGCAGCAGATATTTGAGATACTTTGCTCAGTAAATGACTAAAATAAAAGTAGGCGTGTAGACGAGGAATTCATCTATTTAAAATTACAAACTCCTGCACACATTTAAACGCTTTGCTGAAGTTTGTTATTTTCATTCTGAGAAAGTCTATAATAAAGATCCCTCATCATATCTGGACAATGTCAGAGTTAATGTCATTTTTTATGATTCTATCTATATTTATATATTTGTCTAAAAACAGCTGCTCACTGGGTTTGGTTGTGTTTTAGAGGATGAACGTGGTCGTGCAGCCCGGCTGTCCCATGCTGATCTCCGGCTCCTCCTCTCCGTGTGTGATGCTGTCGGTGTCTGCGATCGGTGTGACTGACACAGCTGACAAGAACAAGGAGCACAGCGCCAAGATCTTTGCGTTCCTGACCAGAGAACTCGGCCTGACCGAGGACAGGTGAGCTGTCAGCAGGTCGCCGCTACACTCTACTTCTAACTCTGCAGCCTTAAAGCCTCCGGAAATGTGTCTTTGATTAATAGAAACAAACTTATGATATTGAAGTTTACAGTCTCATTAAGAGTCCACTAAATCTGAGAGAAAATGAGGGATAAATATTAGAAAGTATATTTAAAAACAGCTAATACTTCTGTTTTGACATTTAATCTATCGGGCTCCGCCCACATATGAGGGGAGGATTTAACAAAACTAAAAGATCTTACATGCATCGTTTATCATTCACAACACAAATACATCCTTCTTCTTCTATACTTCCTCCTTTTCATCTATTTCTCAACCTCCTCCTTCTCTGCCTTCTTTTTTCTTTTCCTCCTCTGTCCTCTTCTCCTCCTCAGCTTTCTGTAGATTTCTTCCTCCTCTTCCACTTCCTAACCTCTTTTCTTATCCTCCTCCTCTTTCCCCTTACCTTACTTGATACCAAAATGTTACCAATATATTTATTCAGTTTAGACAGTTTGTAGCCAACCCAATAATAGGTGTCTAGGACTTTTATTTTTGTTGCCATGGTAACAAACAGGTATTATTATGGTTTTTATTTTGATTATTACAAGAATCTAATCAAAGTTTTAAAATCTGGTTTTGTGACAACCGTAATCTTCACACTCACAATGCCTCTCTAAGTTAAACTAATAAATGCATTAACACACTAACGGCACAGACTCAGTGCTGCTCTCTGATTGGTCGGTTATCTGTGATGAATCATATCTCAAACTAAGAGCTCTGAACTTGAACCCTGAACAGTCTTTGTTTCTGTAATCTTTGAATGGATGCACACTGTGAATGATTGACAGCTGTGAATGAATACTTCATTAATCGCTGAGGGGACGTTCAGTCGCTACAGTTCTTCGACATAATATAGCACAAAGAATCTGTACAAAGCGGAATGATTGACAGCTCTGTTTTGATTGACAGGATCGTGATTGTGTTCCACGCTCTGCAGCCTCACCAGGTCGGCAAGAAGGGGACGGTCATGAGCTTCCTGTGAGGGACGGCGGCATTCCAGACATGCCTTACACTCACATTCCTACAGACAGACGAGAGGAAGAAGAAATGAATCAGTGTTCATCACTTTATGAAGTAAATGAATCTACAGAGCTCTTGTTTTCAGCGCAGTTCACACATAATGTTAATGAGATCTATTTTTAATGATTAAAGACCAGACTGATTTATTTTAACGCACTCTGAGTTTTACTCTCGTGTCCGTCTGTGAGTATTATTAATGTAGCTGAAGTATTTTACATCAATGACATTCTTTCATTGAAACCTTTCCAGGTAAAGGTGAAGAACAACAAGGTAAAAGAAAAAGTATAAAGTCTTCAATGTGTCATCAAATCATTTAATGTTAAATACATGTCATGAAAGGAAAATCTCCAAACAACCTGTTTGAGCACACATTTTCTGAAAAGTCGAGCAGGCAAAAGATCGAGAAGATGGACTTTTCTCATTACTGGGGGGTTTGTAGACGAACTAGAAACACATGTTAGTGTTAGAAAAACAAGGTTAAGTGTTCTTAGCATAATATGTGACTCCTATAATACAGTAACAGAAACATAATTAAAGGTTGGAGATATGGATGAAGCTCACATAGATATGACTTGTATTATGCAAATAAAATAAATAAAAAAAGGTGGAGGGGTAACTTTTTATATTATCTAAACTATGATTTGTTATATTATTGGCAATTGTTGTAGACAATGTAATGGAAATTATTACTCAGGAAATTATTGAGTAAATATGAAAAAGCTAAACAAGTTATAAGTAGGTGTGTTTATAGAACAGGATCTATAATGAGTGTGTGTTCATACGTAGGGACCTTAACACCCATGGAAAATCTGTGGACTGAGGACATCAATCCAGTACCATAATACAATACAATTAAGAAATTAAGAGAAAATATTTTATCAGAGAATATGTAGACATATGTAGAAATGTCCAGTCAGGTATTGCACTTCTGTGAGCTATTACGGATTAAGTATAAAATAGCAAAAAACAAGGGGTAAAAAAATAGAAACAAGCAAAAACATTGCCAACAATAAATAATTTCCATTTTCTTATAGAGATGGTTACGGTTCCTATTTATGACTTTGTAATCAAAGAGTTTCTAAGTCTTTTGTTGTACACACTTAATGACATGGATAATAATTTAAGTAACATATTTATCCCATGAGATGACTCTCGATAATTGTTTGAGGGATGTTTTATACAATGAAAGATGAAGATTATTAGCTCATCTCATTGAATAATATTGCCCCTTGAATTACTGACAATATAATTTCTAAAGGGGGCACTGTTGGCGCAGTGGCGCAGGCAGTGATTGGTGCGCGCGCCCGTGAATGGAGGCTGTGGTCCTCCAAGCGGCAACCAAGGTTCAAATCCGACCTGTGGCTCCTTTCCCGCATGTCATTCCCCACTTTCTGTCTCCCTGATTTCCGACTCTATCCACTGTCGTAGCTCTACGAGCTAGAGGGATTATATATCCCAGCCGGTTAGCGTAAAAGGAAAATAAAAGCATAAAAAGGTACCTAAAATAACTAAAAAATAACTAAAACTAACCCCAACATTGTAGTCACCCTACTCCTACCCGCTAATGAATCCTCTACACTCACGGGTCCTCACTCATGTTTGTAATTAATAATATGATAATGTTACTACTAATATAATATAACAAAGACTACATGCTGTTTTTGTAAAGTGTCTCGAGATTACATTTGTTATGAATTGGCGCTATCCAAAAAGATTGATTGATTGGTGTGACCTGACTCATGGGTCAGTGATTTACAATAACAGAGCTGCTTCACAATTAAAAAAATGAAATTGAACACTTTTTAAGACCAGTTGAAAACTCCAACAAAGAAAAATAATTCCTGGATTTCATGTGAGACTCAACTGCTTTGATTCCCATCGTTTAAAACATTATTTTTTTTCATATCATAAAAGTAGCCCCATAATCGTTGGTTGTTCCTGCCAACCATTTTCCTGTATTTTTCCAACTTGTCCATAAGCCAATATGTCCTTGAACCTTTCGCCTTCCTCTCATAATACAGTGCTGAAAACGCTAAATGCCAGTAAATGTGCCACCACACCTCTCACTCCTCACGTGCAGATTTAAACATGTTTTAAAGGCATGAAAGCTAATTTCATTATTGCTGTGATAATCAGTGTTGTGAAAGATCACCCTTTGTAAGAGCTCGCTCAAAGTTCAGTTCACAGAGATTAAAATGAACTAGTTAAACATACCCAACCTACAGCCTTTTGATTTATGACTAACTTAGTTTAAAATGTTTTGCAGGGACCCAAGAAAAAGCTAACAAGTTTTCCAAAGTAACTTCATGAAATCAATAAATGTTTCCAACAAAAAATCAGAATACAAACACTGTTTGAAAAAGCGGTTAGTGTCATCATTGGAAGAAACAGATCAGGCTTCTACTTTAACTCTACGTATGCATGTGAGCTTGTTGGACATGTGCCTGGTGCTCGATATCAGACATTGACATGAAGAGCTCGGCGACTCTTCGCACCTCTGAACGTGAGCGGTTGTTCTTTGTCTCCAGAGTGAACTAAAGCTTAGCTCTCGTTCACCAAAAATAGTTTGCACTAAGTTAAAGTGTTCAGGCCCAACACTATGGCGCTAGATTTCCTTAAATAATAAACTGTAAACACAAGCTTTTGAAATCACAAGCAAATTCTGTTATTTCGCTAATGCACAAATTTACTACCATTTGTAAATTATACGTTTTGCGCTCACATTCACCAACCCGAGAGCTTTTCCAGCAACTGCAAGCATGAAACACATCAGGGGGGCGGGACAAAGAATGGCACCCGCACATTTAAGGAAAAATACACTCATGTGGAGCAGCTCTGCTCTCGAAGTTGAAAACTGCTCACTCGAATCAAACTGATATTAGACACATTGGGGGTCGGAGACCTTGGATGAAAATGGCCCATTTATGATTGGTCACTTTAACAACATCACGCGAGAAGGGGTTCTGTCAGGGTTGCCTAGAGCTCGCTGCAGGGCTAATGGAGCTCTGTCGATTACACAAAGACGTGTAAGCTTAGTGCCGCAGTGGAAATACAGGTAATAATAAAATACGCTCACAGTTTTAGTTTATCAATCTCTGGGTTTTTGACATAAATATAACGCATGATGATGTCTGGTTGACACTTAACTGTTCCCCGCGAACAGTGAACAACAATTGCAAAAACTGAAAGTGTGAATCATTAAAAACGTCCCAAAAAAATATTCATCTCACATCTTGAAACTTCAATGTCACTTGCTGCATTTGAATTTTTTTTTTAAACCAAATGCAGGTCTTAATTTTTAACTTGTAATATATATCTCAACATAAGATGTTTATCTGGACTTGTTAGGCAAGTGTGGTTTTTTATTTAGTGTCAAAGATATTTTGAACTCAAAATGAGAATAATTCGTGTTGTTGGCCCTACTTTTATACGTTCACAATAGCCGAAAAAAAGGGTCTGTTTTCATGTACTGCACCTCCTTGCTCCCGCTACACTCCGAGTCCGTCAGCTACGCTCTGCTGAGCCCCCACGTGGGCCAAGTCTGCCGATCCACTCTGTCGTTATTGGTCAGTTGCTCAGGACGCGTCTCGGAAATTTCAACATGAGCTGCAGGGATTGCCACAACAAGCCAATGGACTTAGATCAGTGATCTCACACTGACAAATTTATTTCTAGGGGCGCTGGAACCGAGCGTTACGTGCAGTTAATGCTACAGCTAACAGGAGGAGGTAGGAAAAGCCATGTTTCCGCAGACTTTGAATTTTTACATGCACAGGACACTTGGAAAACACACTAAAGGGCGTATAAAACCAGAAAAAGCATAATATGGGACCTTTAAACTTTGACAAATAAACTTGCTGAGCTTTCAGTTTTTGCAGAGTATTTAATAATGACACATTTGTCAAGGTTTGAGAAAAATTAAGGGGAGGACCCAGATGCAGATCTAACAAAAAATATTTATTTAAACAAATAGGCCAAAGGCAAACACACAATTTTTTAAAGTAGAAAACTAGCCACGAGGAAACCACAAGTAACACTAGAGCACGAGGAAAACAGACATCTGACACTGATAACTGACATACAGACCATCAGGCAGATGGCCTGGAGGCAGGGCACATAGCCCGGAAAGTTCAGGTGGACCAAACACAGGGAACAGCTCTGGTGGACGGCCAGGAGGCCGACCGAACGAGCAGACTAGTTCAGGGGGAGGCCAGGAGGTTTCGTTGTAGCCTCCAACGAGGACACAGGAATGGGCAGAGTCAGCAGGATCTCTGACGAGGACGCAGGATCTCTGACGAGGGCAATGGAGTCACCAGAACCTCCGACGAGGTAGCAGGAGTCGCCAGGACCTCAAACAAGAGTGCAGGAGTCGTCAGGGCCTCAAACGAGGGTGCAGGAGCCAAAAGCAGGACCTTCGACAAGGGCGCAGGAGTCAGCAGGACCTCGGACGAGAGCACAGGAGTCAGCAGGACCTCTGACGAGGGCGCAGGAGTCAGCAGGACCTCCGACGAGAGCACAGGAGTCACCTCTGACGAGGGAGCAGGAGTGGCCAGGGCCTCTGACGAAGACACAGAACTGGGCAGGACCTCCAACGAGGAAACTGGAGTTGGCATGGCCTACCACAGAGACACAGGAGTGGGCAGTGAGCTTGAGGATATGGACTCCAGACATCACGGTGAGCCCCGTTGACCCGTTCTCCTCCCTCCTCAGGTACCAGGGGAAAAGGCCAGACGAGTCCCTGTCCAGGGCGACTCAGGACTCAAAACAAAAATCTGCTGGGTCTATTGTTTGGTCAGTTCATTCTGTCAAGGTTTGAGAAAAACTAAGAGGAGGACCCAGATGCACATCTAACAAAAATATATTTACTCAAAAAAAAAAAGGCAAACACACAACTTACTAAAGTAGAAAACTAGCCACAAGGAAAACAGACATCTTCTGACAACTGACATACAAACAACAATGAACTGACACAGAGAGGAAGAAACACAGAGACTAAATAGACATAGGGTAATCAGACACAGGTGAAGACAATCAGGCCAATCACACTGGGAAACACAGAGGCAGAAATAAACACGAGACAAGAAACACTGGAGACTAGAACTACAACATAAATCAAGAAACACTAAGATACACAGAGAACTCAAGAAAGCAACAAAAACACACTCGAAAATAAAGAAACACTAGGGTACAAAGTTACAAAATAACACACGAAACACTAAAGACTAAACTATGAAACATTAGGACAAAAACACAAGGGAAACAAGCAACACTAGGATAAACAGGAGAAATTAAAACATGGAAACCTAAACGCTGAAATATAAAACTAAATAAGACCAAATCAGGACAACATTAATCATTAAGTCTTTCTCTAATAGCACTGTACGTGCGGACGAAAGTGTGTCAGTCAGAATCATGTCAGACAGAATCCTTCGTTATCATTAGTGCTGGAACATATTTTATTATCAGTCATTTATCAGAAGAATGTTTCTATCAGTGCTTCCTTATTGGCCTCGATTCCTGCAAACTGGGGCACGTTGATTGAACACACTTTGAAACAAACACACTCACGTTCAGCCCAAGGTCAAAGCTCAGGTTTAGGTGTGTGTATATAAAGAGCCGGATAACCTCCTCTTCATCACTCACCTGATACCTGAGCATCAGCAGATATTCAACTGACAGGTAAGACAGCTGCCTTCTCTCTCTCTCTGTCTGACTGTTCATGTTAACATATTCTGTAACTGACTTGTCTCTGACTCCCAGCAGGCCTCCAGTCACTTTATCATCCTCCTCCTCATCATCAACATGAAGGCTATCCTGCTCCTTTCAGTTCTTGCTCTCACAGCTGCAGTGGGTAAGTTCATTTTGTTATTTTTACAACTTGTTCTTGTAGATGTTTGTAAAAGATAAACAGATTTTCCTCTCTTTAGATCGGAGCTAACAGCTATAATATTAATTATGTGGACTCACTGTCTCATCCTGGCTCATAGATTGTGACAAAGTAGGAAGATAAGACACGCTGGCACGTTTACAAAAGCCAAAAATAACCAGCAGCTATTTGTAGGCAGATTCCACCAGGTGCAGCTGATCCTGCTGATGAGCCTCCAGCCAGAACGCACACTTACACAAAAATAATGTTAACATATGTAAACACAGTTTTATGAATGAGTCAACCTGTAACCATCCCCTGTCACTTGATGGTGAAAGTTGGCATTGTCCTTCACTTCCCAGATGATAGAAGAGGGAGAGTGTGTGGGTGCGCGTCATACATATAATGTGCAACACACACATTTATTAAAAAATAATTTTAAGCTGAGTCTGAGTTGGTGGAAATCCCCAACTTTGTCGTCTGTTTAACTGATGTTAACCAGCTATCCCGGGACTTATTGCCAACTAGCTACACCTCCTGTACCAGCAGCGTTACAATGGCATGTAAGGAAAATCTGTTTAAGAAAGCGCAATAGAGCTAAACACTTATAGACTGAATAAAAGCTGAGATTTATCTTGGTTTAAGATCATTTGGGTGATGTTTTGCATGCAATGGTTGAACAAACTTATTAAAAACCAGTTGTTAAAAGCAGAATAATGGTGGAAATAAAATAAATGAGAGATGACTTTCCTTTCAGATTTGGCAGATGTTAAACCTGTTGCAGATGTTGGCGCTGTTGCAGATGTTGAAATTGTTGAAGATGTTGAAGCTCTTGCAGATGTTGCAGCTGCAGTTCCAGAGCTGCAGAAGGACAATCAGTGTAAGTTGCTCCCACACATTAAACACAGTTGATATCTGACTCATTGTGTTGTGTGCGAGTTCTCTGAATCGCTCTCTAACACAACTCTTGTTTTCTGTTCCTCTCTCAGTGGAAGAAGATGAACTTCATATAAGTGAAGGTAAAAAGCTAAACACATGATTGTCTGCATCCTGAGTCGATTATATTTTGATCCAAACATGACTCTTTTTTTGTCTCTACTTTTAGAAGAATATGCTGCCATGTTAGATGTTGCAGAGATCGATTCTCCAATTAAAGGTTTGCTATCTTTAAATATTCACTCTTCCTCTTCACTTTGATTCTCTGATTTCTCTGTCAGAGTGATGATGTGCTGTTTCTCTTTGTCCTCTACAGAACGTTTCTTCAGTTGTCCATCTGGTTGGGAACGTTACAGGAGCAACTGCTATTATTTTGTGAGCTCATCCTATTCCTGGAGCGGCGCTGAGGTAATTAACTATGTTCAATTCAAAGCTTTATTGGCAAAAATCAATGGGACATGTGTGTGTGAAGGTGTCTGTTTGTTTCTCTACCCTGGTGAGGACCATAACCTCACTTATTACTCCCAAACTGGGACGGATTTGTTTTATAGGAAGAGTTTGTTGCTCCCATCAGGAGTTGCAGCCTGCTGATATGCCTGATTACATTTTTTTGTGTTTTTGTTTTTAAAGATTTTCCCCGACAGTACGTTTTTTTTAAACCTTTTTTTTTTACCCTACTGGTCACACGTGGTAGAGTGAGGTTGCTTTTGAAAATCATCTTTTATGAATCGTAATTGCTTTGAATTTCCCTCGGCATCAATAAAGTATCTATCTATCTATCTATCTATCGGTGTCTATGCACTTTGATTTCATTACATTTTGAATTGCTTAAAACTACAAGTGAACCCCTTTTAATGTGTGTGTGTGTGTGCGTGTGTGTCCCTCAGTCCTACTGTGCCGGTCGAGGAGCTACCATGGCGTCTGCCAGTGATTTGTTTGAATACACTTTCCTCCAGTCGCTCACCAGCCGTGGAGGCAGCCAGACCGCCTGGATGGGAGGATACTACTTCCAGGTCATTAGCTTATCATACATAAATAATACAAAATATAGATATATTAATCAAAGTGTGTGTAACAGATCACTGAACATCCTGTACTACAATACTGTACTATACTATATCTATGGACAGACAGATGTCTGCGGCAGGTTTAATTTACTGTGTGTTCATGTGTGCAGAACTGGAGGTGGTTGGACCAGAGCCGCTTCAGCTACACCAACTGGTACTCTCAGAACAGTTACAGCAGCTACCCGTGCATTTACCTCCAGACCACACGTGAGTCACAACACCGTCATCTGTCACTTAAAGTTTCATTTAAGCTTATAATACCTCTGGATTACAGTAATAGTTTTATACATGTACAAGTGTTTTGACCTTTCAGGTTTTATAAACTTGAGTCTGGCCTCACATTGTTGCTGCCAGTTTGGCAGAATTAAATCACAATTTAGTTCACTTTAATTACACAACTGCAACACTTTTTTTCGAAAAAGATTTGGATAGACCATTACTGATGCAACTTCAGTTGTATAGTCAAGGATCTTTTGTGAAAAAGAACAACATGAATTTCATGCTTAGGTTGTAAAATATAAACTTTTACAAATACTTTAATGGTACTTTGCAAATTTACATTTATTCAGGTCATTGCATTTTCTCTGTCTCTTATAATACTACATGGAAAACTATCTTTGCTTTTTCAATGAAGAAACATTAACAATCAGTGTCATACCTTTGTAATGTTAATGGGGGAACATTCTGTGTTGCAGGCGGCTGGAGCAATAATGTATGCAGTACTTCAAGGCCTTTCATCTGTGTGAGGAGAACAGACACCTGCTGAACCTGCAGCTGATCTAAACTAGAAACCTCTCAGCCTGATGGATGGTATCTTGAATAGGTGTTGGCACAGACAGCTTATTTGATCTTTTGGAAAACAATAAGCCTCAATCTGTCGCATGAGCTGAATGTTTTATAAAATTATGATTTGCTGATTACTTACTGCTGTATGTATGAAACTACTGTCTTTCTTTCTTTGTTAAGAAGCCACAGGTCCATTGCTGATTTTTTTTTTTTTTTACTAAAGATTTTGAAGACATAAAAGTAATGTGTTTTGTAATGTAAAATATGTGTAATGAATAAAGATATATATTGTGACATACTTTGTTTTTCTTGTCTGATTTGCTTACAGCAAGATTAGCATGTGTGTCATTAAAGTTATGTTATAGTTTAAGAATATTAAAAAACATCTTTGCTTTACTAAATGTGTCCTGCCTGGTATCAGAATCCCAAGCTTTTTCACACCTGGAAATGTACATTGGTACTCAAACAAATTTATAGAAGTCGACCTAAAATACTTTTGCTAATCTCAATGGTTAATGCATTCAGAAGAAAAGACAATTTTATCTATCTATTATTCGGTGTATGCTATGGTTCACAATCCTGGAAAAGCAACATATCTTTCAAACTGATTTTTGTTCTTCTTCTCTTATTTGAGACTTTTTAGATGGATGAGTTATTCTGGTTTTAATTGTTGCACAAGTTATCAGTCATAAATTAATGTCTGGGAAGCAGCCTTGGAGTGTATGGCAAGCCATTTCAACATTAAAGTATTAGCCGTCATAGCAATTGCAGATATCAATAATTGCTTTTTGACATGTTATACTTCCAAGCCGATATATACACAATCTAATTTTCAGCAGTAACAATACTAATTAAAGATATCTACAATTAATTTTTCACCAGCCCTCCGAAAACTGAAAGGACTCTATGCTGCCCCCATCTCCTCCTGCTGCTATATCAGAGCATGATCCAGCCCATTTTACTGTACTGTTCCACCTGCTCCTTTAACAAGTTACCTGTGGAAAAACAAGGCCATACTCACACGCATCACAACCACAGCTGCCAGAATAATTGGTCTCCCCACACCCAACCTAACAGAACTCAATAACAGGGCCATCACACGCCTTACAACCTCAATAGAACAGGACATCACACATCCACTGAACACTCACCTCACCCTACTTCCCCCAGGACAGAGGTATAGAGCAATGAGGTGCAGAAAGGTCTTCCTATCATTCCCGCCAGACGATGTTACAGTCTCAGCAATAATCTCATCATGCCTTGCTGATATCTCTAAATGGATGAATGAACACCACCTTCAACTCAACCTTTCAAAGACTGAGCTCCTTATCATCCCAGCCAGTCCCTCTATGCAACCACAGATCAATATCCAGCTTGGAACAACCAAACCCATTCCCACAAAGTCTGCCCAGAACCTGGGTGTCTTGATTAATGACCAGCTAACATTTAAGGTTCAATTGGCCTCAATTGCCCGTCATGTAGATTTGCCCCTGTACAACAGCAGGAAGATCAGACCTTACCTGTCAGAACACGCTACACAGTTCCTGGTACAGGCTCTTGTGATATCACGCATTGACTATTCTCTCTCAACTCTGCAACTCTCTACTGGGAGGTCTTCCTACATGCACTATCAAACCCCTGCAGATGATACAAAATGCAGCAGCACGACTGGTCTTCAACCTTCCTAAAAGAGCACATGTCACTCCGCTGTTCATCTCCTTACACTGGCTCCCTGCCTGTATCAAGTTTAAAATGCTGCTGCTCGCTTACAAAACTCCCCCTTACCTAAACTCTATAATCCAGGTCTACACTCCCTCACGCCCACTACGCTCTGCCAATGAAAGGCGTCTGATCCAACCTTCACAACAGGGTCCTAAGATGCTAACGAGACTCTTCCCCTCTGTTGCCCCCCGGTGGTGGAACGAACTACCAAACTCCATTCGATCTGCACAGTCCCTTTGCACCTTTAAGAAAAAGCTAAAGACCCAGCTCTTTCATGAATACCGACGACTTTAATGATGAGGATGATGGTGTCATTATTAATGATGTTGATGATGGTGATGACGATGGTTTTGTTGATAACGGCGACTTTTAAGATGGTTTCTATTGATTAGAGCTCTCATGAACTGCCATCAATGTTGTGCTTTGCCTCTGTGCAATGCCTGTCAGCACCTGTGTGTCCAATCGGACTCAAAGCTGATCAAGCCTCCCCCCTAATATAATGGTAGGGGAAACACTGAATTCAATTTTACATGTTGAAATTCAAAATCGATATATCCATAATGATAATTTTGACATATCACAATTCTAATTCATGATATTTATGATATTGCTACTAGTGATAATCTACAATTGTTCTTACATTACAGATATCATTGATATTATTGATATCTTGAATGTAATGTAAAGAATGTAATTACAGACATCAAAAACTGCATTTCAGATATCTGAAATTTTTTTTTTACGTGTAACAATTATATTAGAGATATCTGTTGGGGTTGTATCAAATCAACTTTGGTTATATTCTTTAATAATTATACTTAATTATTAATAATATAAATAAAATATCATTAAACTATGTTTAATCTCGTTTTGGGGCACCAACCTGTAATCAGGTAAATATAACCAAAATATCACTCAAATCAGTCTCAAATTAGTTATTTAATTACTAATATTATTAATAATGAATAACTATATTTAATAAATTGATTGAAATCCGTACACAAAGCCTTCGCACCCAGCTTATATCACAATGCAAATACACCAGTAATCACAAACAACTGCTCTCTTAAATTATAACAGAATTTATTTAAACAAAGCAACATCAATCCAAAATCAATTAACTTAATCAAACAAATAACTATTATAAACTAATCTAAGCAACAAACATTATCAAGCAAAGGCTTGTGGAAGGGGTGTGAATGTAGGTGTGTGTGTGTGTGTGTGTGTGTGTGTGTGTGTGTGTGTGTGTGTGTGTGTGTGTGTGTGTGAGAGAGAGAGAGAGAGGGGAAGAAGAAAGGAGGGAGATGGCTTCGTACCCACGTGGTCGTTCATGATGGCGCAAACCTAACAAAGACCTGGGTGCGTGCGTGTGTGGATGAAAGGGAGAGAAAAGGGGGGGGAAGATTACTTCGTCCCACGTGGTCGCCCTTCCGATGGCGCACACCTAACAGAGACCTAAATGTGGCCTTAATGTCTAAAAGAGACCGAGTTCGGCCCTACACGATCTGTGTCCCTGAGGCGTCTGGATAGCCGCGAGTGTATAGATCTCTGTGCGTAATGGCGCGGTGGTGGAGTTGGTTTACAGATGTACGTTTACACGGGAATATGTGTGTGTGTATGTTCGTAGAAGGGGAAATAAAAGAGGATAAAAGAGAATAAAAGAGAAATGCGTGCCTGAAGAGGCCGGATCACAGTCCGACTCCCGCGCCACAACTCGGAGTAATTCCCTTCATTCACAGAAACAAACCAATAGCCGAATTCAAGTTAATACGGTTTACACTGGCCTTTCTGATCAGAAGAGTAATACCCGGTTATAACACTGTTACGCTAAACACATATAGGACGCAGCGGTCCGAAACAACAAGAGTTTTAAACAGTTAAAACTCAGGACGCAGCGGTCCAACAAAGATAAAAATTACAGTTTCAGCTTCGATCAACAATTGTTGTAAAAACACTCTCTAAAGCTAATTCTGCCCAGACCTAATTAAGCCTCACTTGTGAATCGCTTTGTCCGCGATTGGTGAAGGAAAAGAGTCCGGCAATGGAGCAGATCTTCTGTCCGTCCTGCTGCAGAGGCGTCTGATGGCGGCGAGGGTCCCTTACGGCGAGAACGGAGATGTCCTTTGATGTCCTTTCGTTGCAGGACGGAATAAGACCGTTATCTTTCTGATAATCTGTTATAGTCTGACGCTCTCCGAGAAACTGAGATGCGTTCACTGGACAATCCGAGCTCAGAATTTAGAACACTGCCGGCCGCGGATTACCTGCGCGCCAAAAAAACTTAAAACAAAGGAAGATTGTTGCAGGAAACAGAAGGTGAGCTTGGGTCTCCGAGCACTAGAAGTCAGCGCGTGGAAAGAGGTCGAGCAATGGAAGTCTTGGAGTTTTTGTAGCCTGGCCTGCTCCATGGGGGGTCTACCTCAGGTCCCCTCCAATGAGGAGATAGAGGTTCCGGTCCCCCCCTTACTTTGCGGTGTGAAGTACCGCAGGGAGTCCTTTTAGGCCTCTTTGTGATCTCAGTGAATAACTCAAATGAGGCTTTTACAGAGGTGCAGGCCCAAGTCCATTGTTTGACTGTCCTAAGCCTGCGTGGCCCAACATATCTAACATTTTTCTTTTTAACTAGTCTAAATTGAATTGTTGATATCAACAAAGGAATTTCCTCATGTAGAAATGTCATTGTAGATATCTGCATTTACACATATCTGAAATGGTTTGAGAATTGTTGATATCTGTAATGGGAAATTACATTTCCACTAGTAACAATCTCTTTTCAGACTGTGGAAATTCAATTGTAGATATCCGTAATCATTATTCTTACTAGTGAAAAAGTAATTACTGACATCTGTAATTCAATTAAAAATATCTTCAAATCAGTTTCAACATGTAGAAATAGATTTGTAACATGTAAACCCAAAGAAAACTAGACTGGATAGTACGACAAACAAACTTTCATTTAACTCAACTTGAAAACAAAAGATCACTTAGTTGGTGCTATTTATTTGTGCTTGAACAGCGTCAAGGAAAACCCTGGCTTTAGCCATGTGGCCGCTACAACCTGCTGAGAGAGTGGACCTGATGTATTACAGATGGACAACAAGAGTGACTTAATTGTATATTACTATATTGATCTGAATATAAGGCAATAATTTTTTCTTTACATGAAACACACTTTAAAAAAGGGAGACCAGGGAGAGACACCAGGGGGAGACACAAGGGAGAGACACCAGGCGGGGACACCAGGAAGAGATACCAGGGGGGCACAACAGGGGGGACTGTGATCATCAGAACTAAGTGCATCAAAAGTAGGTCAAGTCAAACAACAAATGAGGCGGCATTATGATGCCAATTTGAATATAATGATTAACAATGCAGCAGTCATTAAAAAACTGTCAAACAGCCAAGAAATATGGTGTCACAGAGTGTAATGTCTGAAGATGAAGAGCCCAAAATGACCATCTTACTCCTGTCTTCACAGCAACCTCTTCCAGGAGATCAACTGGTGAGTGTGAGTATGTGATTGAAAAATAAACAAAGGTATGCTCACATGAAAAAAAACTTGCAACCCCTGATCTCACCAAACACCTCTATTCATAAATATGACAACATCTGTCAATATGCGAAGAGAAAGGTGTGAAATCAGTCATGGTGAAGGTAACAGGAAATTGACGCATTTATTTAATTTAGAAGTAATAATTTTATTTAAATATTGAAAATTAGATTTCATGTAACAGGTGTTAAAAACAACAACCACAAGATGCTATGGAAAATATGGAAAATAGTTTTTTGTAATTGACTGTTTGAAAACCAATAAAAAATGTTGAATCCAAAAAATCTTGTTTTATTAAATATGTTTGTGTCATTATTAAAGGTCCCATATTATGCTTTTTCTGGTTTTATATGCCCTTTAGTGTGTTTTCCAAGTGTGCTGTGCATGTTTAGGCACATTTATGTGCAAAAATTCAAAGTCCACGGAAACGCGGCTTCTCCTACGTCCTCCTGTTAGCTGTAGCATTAGCCACATGTAACGCTCGGTTCTAGCCCCCCTCGATAAAAATGTGTCAATGCGGCGTCATTGTCAGTGTGAGATCACTGATCTAAGTCCATTGGCTCATTGTGGCAAGCCCTGCAGCTCATGTTGAAATTTCCGAGACACGTGCTGAGCAACTGACCAATAACGACAGAGCGGATCGGCAGACCAATCAGAGCAGACTTGGCCCACGTGGGGTCTAACAGTGTGGGCACAGCAGAGCGTAGCTGACGGACTCAGAGCAGAGAGGGAGCAAGGAGGAGCAATACATGAAAACAGACACTTTTTCGGATTTAATCTATTGTGAACGTACAAAAGTAGGTATATAGATTAAATATACGAACCCCAAAAATGGCATAATATGGGCTCTTTAAGTTTAAGTAAAATAGTTTTCATCATAAAAACATGACTTGGTTTTGACTCAGTCACTTATTTCTGAAAAATGTTCCTTGAAAGGGGGGTTTATCTTAAAAAGAGGGTCATATTTTATTTGTACAGGTGGGCACAGTAAATCAAAACTTTGATTGCAGTTAAAACACTAATAAAGATATTGACTTTGATTTAAGTTTATCAGCCAATTCCCTTAATAATTAACTTAAGCTAACATTACAGGGATACTTCACTCGTTGAAACATGAGTCTGTATTGACATTGGGTCATATATGTAGTAGAAATGCCTTCTTGGCCGAGGAAAGGCAGAAAGTGCCTTTTTGGCTCATGTGGATGAAAGACACCAAATTCCAGAATGCACAGCACGACAGGCCACTTCTTTACATTACCCACGTAGGAGGTCAACTGGATCGCACCAATAGCTTCCAAGCAATATAGTGAACGTTAATGGTGCGTTCCAGGTGATCTCTTAAGTAGGATATTCCCAGTTCCCAGTCGAAAGTCAACTGGGATGCCCCCTGAAGTCATAATTATGACTCAGAAACTGGGAGAAAAAAGAAGTAGCTCACGTTCAGATCCAATATGGTTGCTACGTACATCGAAAGGGATGTTTAAGATGTAACTGTTGTGTTTATTATCAGCTTAGTCGTCTTTTTGTGTAATTAAATTAATAAGACCGATGGTATCGTGGAAGTTCTCTCTGTGGAGGTGTTTTCATGTTATTTTCTGTCAGAAACTATCATGAAGCGTGTTGTTATCGTCTGGTATTAGTTAACAAAACAAAGGTAGTCCTGGACGCGTCCATGTTGCTTTTCAGACTTGCAACTGGAACGCAGTTTACTTGGGTGTGACGTCATTGTCACAGATCGAGAAAACCAAGTGGAGGAAAAAAATATTTAATTAAACAAAAATCAAAACAGGAGAAAACAAGGAGCCACGGGTAAACTGCCATACGACAACCGACAAACACATACAATGAACTGACACAGAAGGGAAGAAACACAGAGACTAAATAGACATGGGGTAATCAGACACAGGTGAGACTAACAACACAGGTGAAGACAATCAGGGCAATCAAGGCAGGGAGAAACACAAGACCAGAAACACTGAGGACAATACAAAATAAATCATGAAACACTAAAGACACACAGAACTCAAGAGTCTAACAAAACACACTAGAACACAGAGATACACGAGGATAATAAATGACAAAATAAAACAGAAAACATTGAAGACAAAAGTAGGAAATCATGAACACTAGGAAACATTAACACACAAGGGAAACAAGCAACACTGGGATAAAACAGGGAAACTTAAACACAAAACCAAATCATGACAGTCAATCCCAGTTCCGAGTTCCGAGGTAAATGGAACGCAGCACAAGTTTTGATTCTGGGAGTGAGGTCCCACCCACTGATCTGTGATAGGTCTGTAGCTTCAGTGGTCGAAAATATGAGGAACTAGCATTGTAGTTTCATCCCGCTAACCACAACAGCCGCCAATGACGCAAAATGACGATTTATGAGTCATCGAAAGCTCCTTTTCAGACTTAGAAATACAAAGAATTGCGTGCCGGGTGCTGGATATCACTCGTTGACACAGAGCTCAACGACTCTTCTTCTTCTTCTCTGTCTCCAGAGTGAACTAAACTTGGTTCTCGTTGACCAAAAATCTCCCACTCAGTTAGCGTGTCAGGCCAAACACTATGGCGTTTTACTTCCTTCAATTAATTAAGTTGATATATTATCTTAGGTTTGGGAGCAGTACTCTGCCCAAACCACACCTCAATCACAAGCCTACTTCTACTGAGCAATCCCACTCCACCCTGTTTGTCTCAGTTCTTTGACCACACATTAAAATACGAAAAAGGCTATTTACCATGGATCCTGAACTTCAGTTGCACAACTCTGATGAAGACCTGTATGATGAACTGTTCAAAACCTGTTATCATCCACCCTTGGAACAGCAGTCAGACATCAGTCCAGCATCCTAGCAGAGCCGTTGGCAGTCCGCGGTGAGCATAACGCTGCACCGCCATCTCCATTCAAACTCCCCGAAAAAAAAATCTCACCAACTTGCAGCGGATCCCAGGCCTCATCTCCACCATCAGTGGGACACCCAAACCGAATAAGCTACAGGCATAGCCACAGCACCCAGACCCAACCCTCTTCTTGCCGCTTTCACAGTGCAGAAGCCAGCTACCCATCACGGTGCTGTATGCCGGTCCCCAATCTAAAAGAGAGTTCGGCATCAGAGACTAACCCATCGATCACCTCCGATGATGCATGAAAGCGAAGGGCATCCATTCCACCACCACAGACTTCATGCGTGTTGTCACCGGGCCTCAGTCACTGGGGGCCGCTTCTACAGCCACTACCTCCAGCGGTAGCTCTCCCTGGTGGGGTAAAGGTCGTATCACCCCCTGTGCCTTCTCCCCCTGTGTCCGATCCCTCAAGCTATCATAGCTTTCTTTCATCCTTGTGTTTGCAGGCTTCACAAAATCCCTGTGCACATACATCCTTACATCCCATCATCCCTTCCTCTGCCCTTCTTTCACACAAACAAGGCTCCAGTTCAGTTCAGTTCAGACCTTTATTATTCCTGGAAGGTAGATTTGATTTACAGCATCGTAAAGATAACAGATAAAAAGACATGGGACATAGCAACACAACCTGACCGAATACAACCAAGAAAAATAATAATGTCACTTTTCCTTAAAACAATGTTAAGAGCATTAATTGCACTAGGAATATACAAAAGTCTGCAACTGCTCCTGCTCCTACCGCTCTCTCGGCCAGCTTCTCAGGGAGCCCTAAGTTACACATAATCATAGGTGTAATAGGTATCCTCATCCTCCTCCTATTCCTACTGAGCTTTCCTTTTAGGTATCAACAGTGTCATTCCTTGTCCTGACTTATCCATGCACTATGCATCCATCAACCATGCCAGCACTCTCATCCGCTTACCAGGCCACGGCTCCCGGCTTTCCAAGGCAGAAATAACAAGTGCCTTCAAAAGTCCTACCCATCCACCCAAACTTCTGGCGCTACTTTGGGGCATGCTGGAAAGGATCATATTATTTTTCTGTTCGCCTCACCTTCTCAAAAACCTTCTCAGAGCTTGGAGTCCCACTTTCTGAACTGAAAACTGTAGGGTCTGGTACCTCCATCGAGTTCTAGGTATCACCCTCGACTCAATTTCCTTCTAGCCATCACTGCCTGAAGAAAATAAATCCTGCAAAGCACTCCCCTCCTCTTCTTGGCCACCTCATTCATGCTATTCGCATTATTCCTCAGGCTAAATCCTTTCTCCCTTACCTTTCTGACAAAGCCGCAGCATCCCCTCTATCCATGACAGAGTAGTCATTAACGACACTTGTAAAATAGGAAATGCACACGTGGCAATATTTCCTGTCTTCCTTGAACAACGTTTCCTTCTTCTATGACAACTCCAAAACCCAACCAGAAGACATTTAGCTTCATACAGACGCTGTCCCTTCCATAGGCTTTGATGGCTACTATGGAGGAAGATGGTCGCTTCCATCTGGCCCCAGAAATACATACTATGAACTCTGAATCCCATACTCCTTCATCTGCCCTTCATGAGCTCTACCCGATTATCATCATTGAAATACTTTTGGGGCATGAATGGTCAAATAAATCCATACTCCTACACTCAGATAACACAGCCGTTGTCAAAATCATCAACAAAGGCTGTCTTCATTCCCCAGCCATCATGTTGTTTCTGCGCTGACTAAGGTCACTCTCATCACATCACCAGTTCATCCTCAGGGCAGCCCACATTCTGGGTTACCACGACACCATCGCTAATTTATTGTCTCTATTCTCCTTTCAGAAATTCAGATTTGCATCCCTCATCAGTCCCACCATTTTCAGCCATTCTTAACAGCTGCCAGTACATCGCCTGCCTATTTAACTAGCTGGAAATGCTTAAAGCATATCACTCTGCATACCAGTCATATTTTCCATCTTTGGACATTGCGTTCATCTACAACTTCATCATCCATGCTCATGCCATCCATAAATCTGGTCCTCCACTATTCAGACCTATCTAGCCAGAATGAACTTTTTTATCCAATCAGCTACTGCAACCCCATTGCACTTCTGTCTCTCATTACTACTTAATCATGTTGATCAAAAGTCTAAGGAAACAGGAACCTGCGGTTGCTATCAAGCACCTTCCACTCACCTCTGACCTTCTCAGCCTCTGCATCCATACATTACGTTCAGGCTACTCACCCCCTACAATCAATTCCACTCTCGAATCCATGTTCCTTATAGCTTTCTGGGTTCCTCGGATGCTCTGAATTTCCTTCAACTTCATCCGTCTGCAATCCATCCCACCATCCTAAGCTATCTGACATTACCATCCACACTTCAGAGTCCCTCATATTCACACTCCATCAAAGTAAAACAGATCAGCTGGGAACCTCTACCCCACCTACATCTTTCCCATACAAGCCCATACAAGCCTCTGATAAAACAAATCAACACTAAGTATGCAGCTCAGGCGTTACCTCACGAACCGCACTACATCACTGAGACAGGAATATGGTAAACATTTTCACAAGATCCTGCATTTCTTAGACATCATGTCTGGGACACTATTATTTCCTTAATCTGCATCAGTGCAGCGTTCACAGCAGCCAGACGAGGCATCTCGACCAAACCATCCGAATCCTTGAACCCTGGTCATCTCAAGCATATCAGTCAGTCCATCCTTCCAGATATATATTCATCTGTTAATTTTATTTTTCATAGATCATTTTATGCAAATTTGTTCTTTATCATGTGTTTTACACCTGTACAGCCAGGAGTCAACTGAGGTTGTTTAAAATGTTCTACTTTGACTTTGCATTTACTTTCATTTCACTTAGCACTTACTGAGCTTTGAGTTTTTTCAGAGTGTTTAATAATGACACATTAATCATTAATCAAGTCTTTTTCCAATAGCACTGTACGTGCGGACGAAAGTGTGTCAGTCAGAATCATGTCAGACAGAATCCTTCGTTATCATTAGTGCTGGAACATATTTTATTATCAGTCATTTATCAGAAGAATGTTTCTATCAGTGCTTCCTTATTGGCCTCAATTCTCGCAAACTGGGGCACGTTGATTGAACACACTTTGAAACAAACACACTCACGTTCAGCCCAAGGTCAAAGCTCAGGTTTAGGTGTGTGTATATAAAGAGCCGGACAACCTCCTCTTCATCACTCACCTGATACCTGAGCATCAGCAGATATTCAACTGACAGGTAAGACAGCTGCCTTCTCTCTCTCTCTGTCTGACTGTTCATGTTAACATATTCTGTAACTGACTTGTCTCTGACTCCCAGCAGGCCTCCAGTCACTTTATCATCCTCCTCCTCATCATCAACATGAAGGCTATCCTGCTCCTTTCAGTTCTTGCTCTCACAGCTGCAGCGGGTAAGTTCATTTTGTTAATTTTACAACTTGTTCTTATAGATGTTTGTAAAAGATACACAGATTTTCCTCTTTTTGGATTGGAAACAAGAGCTATGATATTAATTATGTTCACTCAAACTGTGACAACCTTGCTCATAGATTGTGATAAAGTAGGGAGACAAAACAAGCTGGTAAGGTCAAAAAGTAGTTTTATTTACAAAAGGCAACGATAAATCCATAGTGTCGTGTAGGTCATTGGGGAATGTATGTTAATGTGTATGTGCTAAACAGAACAAAAGCTAAAGAGTCATTGTCAGATGATGGTTCTCCAAACCAGAGCAGTGCCAGTCGACCAGAACCAGAGCCAGAAGAATCAGGGAGTCAGAGGGTGAATAAGAGAAACCAGCAGCTCTTTGCAGACAGATTGCACCAGGCCCAGTTGCAGCTGATCCTGCTGATGAGCCTCCAGCCAGAACGCACACTTACACAAAACTAATGTTTACATATGTAGACACAGTTTTATGAATGAAAGGCAACCTGTAACCATCCCCTGTCACTTGATGGTGAAAGTTGGCATTGTACTTTACTTCCCAGATGATAGAAGAGGGAGAGTGTGTGGGTGCGCGTCACACACATAATGTGCAGCGGGTGACGTCACATACAAAGGTGTGATTCATTTGGTATAATGCTCCTGATCCGAGGTAGATAGTCACAAAGTTACAGGTTTACTGAAATTAAACAAAATAAAACAGCAGCAAAGCCAAAGACACCCAGTGACCTGGCAGGGTTGTCACAACACACACATCCAAGAAGGTTGATGCATTAAAACTATTTTAAACTGAGTTTCTTTTCTAACACTCTTTGTGTTTGCCTCAGAGTTTTTCCAAACATTACAGCCGCAGGAATCAAATCTTTCACATATTTGTATTATAAAAAAATTGTTTGAGCAGAGTGGATTGGAGTTCTTTTTACAGAGGGTCATAAGGTAGAAAAAGGCATGATGACATGTGAAAAAAGTCTGTTTCAGCAATGTTTGAGAGAAAGCAAATGAGATACAAATTGAAAGACAGAATAAAAGCTGAGATTTATCTTGGTTTAAGATCATTTGGGTGATGTTTTGCATGCAATGGTTGAACAAACTTATTAAAAACCAGTTGTTAAAAACAGAATAATAGTGGAAATAAAATAAATGAGAGATGACTTTCCTTTCAGATTTGGCAGATGTTAAACCTGTTGCAGATGTTGGCACTGTTGCAGATGTTGAAATTGTTGGAGATTTTGAAGCTATTGCAGATGTTGCAGCTGCAGTTCCAGAGCTGCAGAAGGACAATCAGTGTAAGTTGCTCCCACACATTAAACACAGTTGATATCTGACTCATTGTGTTGTGTGCGAGTTCTCTGAATCGCTCTCTAACACAACTCTTGTTTTCTGTTCCTCTCTCAGTGGAAGAAGATGAACTTCATATAAGTGAAGGTAAAAAGCTAAACACATGATTGTCTGCATCCTGAGTCGATTATATTTTGATCCAAACATGACTCTTTTTTTGTCTCTACTTTTAGAGGAAAATGCTGCCATGTTAGATGTTGCAGAGATCGATTCTCCAATTAAAGGTTTGCTATCTTTAAATATTCACTCTTCCTCTTCACTTTGATTCTCTGATTTCTCTGTCAGAGTGATGATGTGCTGTTTCTCTTTGTCCTCTACAGAACGTTTCTTCAGTTGTCCATCTGGTTGGGAACGTTACAGGAGCAACTGCTATTATTTTGTGAGCTCATCCTATTCCTGGAGCAGCGCTGAGGTAATTAACTATGTTCAATTCAAAGCTTTATTGGCAAAAATCAATGGGAAATGTGTGTGTGAAGGTGTCTGTTTGTTTCTCTACCCTGGTGAGGACCATAACCTCACTTATTACTCCCAAACTGGGACAGATTTGTTTTATAGGAAGAGTTTGTTGCTCCCATCAGGAGTTGCAGCCTGCTGATATGCCTGATTAAATTTTTTTGTGTTTTTGTTTTTAAAGATTTTCCCTGACAGTACGTTTTTTAAACCTTTTTTTTTTTTACCCTACTAGTCACACGTGGTAGAGTGAGGTTGCTTTTGAAAATCATCTTTTATGAATAGTAATTGCTTTGAATTTCCCTCGGCATCAATAAAGTATCTACCTATCTATCTATCGGTGTCTATGCACTTTCATTTCATTACATTTTGAATTGCTTAAAACTACAAGTGAACCCCTTTTAATGTGTGTGTGTGTGTGTGTGTGTGTGTGTGTGTGTGTGTGTGTGTGTGTGTGTGTGTGTGTGTGTGTGTGTGTGTGTGTGTGTGTGTCCCTCAGTCCTACTGTGCCGGTCAAGGAGCTACCATGGCATCTGCCAGTGATTTGTTTGAATACACTTTCCTCCAGTCGCTCACCAGCCGAGCAGGCTGCCAGACCGCCTGGATGGGAGGATACTACTTCCAGGTTATTAGCTTATCATACATAAATAATAAAAAATATAAATATATTAATCAAAGTGTGTGTAACAGGTGACAGAAAAAAAATAGTTGGACTACACTGTGATGTCTATGGACAGACAGATGTCTGCGGCAGGTTTAATTTACTGTGTTCATGTGTGCAGAACTGGAGGTGGTTAGACCAGAGCCGCTTCAGCTACACCAACTGGTACTCTCAGAACAGTCCCAGCAGCTACCCGTGCATTTACCTCCGGACCGCAGGTGAGTCACAACACCTCCATCTGTCACTTAAAGTTTCATTAAAGCTTATAATACCTCTGGATTGGAATACATGTCTTTTTAGCTAAGTAACAAAATATTTTTTAGTTGTATACATGTACTAGTGGTTTGACCTTTCAGGTTTTATAAACTAAATGATGGCCTCATGTTGTTGCTGCCAGTTTGGCAGAATTAAATTAAATTTTAATTCACTTTAATTACACAACTGCAAATATTCACCTTCTATATATGCCTAAAAACCGATCACTGTATCTAGCATGTCACACATCAGCTGAGAACTAATTTAGTAGTGCTATGAACCAAAATAAACAGAAATACACTGATTATATTACCACAAACAGATTAAAGAAGTGCTGAAATAACTACAACATGAAAGAGATTTGTAAAAAGTCTGAACTCAGGATTTTGCATGTCAATCTGCAAGATGAGAAACGCAAACATTTAGAACACTTAAAAAAAAAAAAGATTTGGATAGACCATTACTGATGCAACTTCAGGATGTCAAGTATCTTTCGTGAAAACCCACATGAATTTCATGCTTAGGTTGTAAAATATAAACTTTTACAAATACTTTAATGGTACTTTGCAAATTTACATTTATTCAGGTCATTGCATTTTCTCTGTCTTTTATAATACTACATGGAAAATTATCTTTGCTTTTTCATTGAAGAAACATTAACAATCAGTGTCATACCTTTGTAATGTTAATGGGGGAGCATTCTGTGTTGCAGGCGGCTGGTACAATTATTTATGCAGTACTACAAGGCCTTTCATCTGTGTGAGGAGAACAGACACCTGCTGAACCTGACAGCTTATCTGAACCAGAAGCCTCTCAGCCTGATGGAGGGTATCTTGAATACCTTGAATTGTTGACACAGCTTATTTGATCTTTTGGAAAACTGTAAGCCCCAATCAGCTGCACAAGCTAAATGTTTTATGAAATGATGATTTGCTGATTACTTCATGCTGTATGTATGAAATTACTTTCTTTTTTTCTTTCTTAAGAAGCCACAGGTCCATTGCTTATATATTTTTTACGAAAGATTTTAGAGACATAAAAGTTGCACTTGAAATCAAAATATTTGTTATGAATAAAGATATATATTGTGACGTACTTTGTTTTTCTTGTCTGATTTACTTACAGCAACATTACGATGTTTGTCATTAAAGTTTGGTTATAGTTTAAGAATTCAGAACATCTTTACCTGATAGATGTTTGCCACTTGGTGTCAGAATCCCACGTTTTCCACATCTGGAAATGTACATTGGTCCTAATCAAATATGTTAAACAAACTTATACAAGTAGACCTAAAATACTTTAGCTAATCTCAATGGTTACTCCATTCAGCAGAAAAGACAATTGTATTTATCTATTATTTATTGTATGGTATGGTTCACAATTCTGGAAAAGCATCAAAGCTTTCAAACAGAGTTTTGTTCTTTTCTTCTCTTAGTTGAGACTGTTTTCAGAATCAGAATCAGAATCAGGATCAGAAACGTGTTTTTAAAAGTACATTTACACATACAAGGAATTTTTCTTGGTGTATTGTTGCTAAACAATGAACAAGGAAATAAAGCAGAACTAGCAACAACTTACATAATAAAATATAAGAAGCAATTACAATATATAAAATAAAATAAAAAAAATGTAAAATGTAAAAAATAAAAAAACAAAATGTGTACAAAAGGTGTAATGTAGGAGCTGTGCAGTCGACAATGAGAATTTTTTTTTTACAGTGTATGTAACCTACTCACAGAGTGCATGTGAAGAAAATACATGGATGGAGGAGTTATTCTGGTGGTCCCACTGATTTGTTGTTATCAGTCATAAATTAATGTCTGAGAAGTTATTTACACCACATAGATAAAAGCACAAATATAAAATAGCACACAACCTCATTCCAAACCTGCTGACCCAAAGAAAACTAGACTGGATAGTACAACCAACAAACTGTCATCTACCTCAGCTTGCACACAGAAGATCACTTAGTAAGTGCTATTTATTTGTGCTCGAACAGCGTGATGGAAAACCAGCAAAGCCATGTGGTCGCTACAACCTGCAGAGAGAGTGGACCTGATGTATTACAGATGGACAACAAGAGTGACTTAATTGTATATTACCATATTGTTCTGAATATAAGGCAAGAGTTTTTTTTATACGAAACACACTTGAACAAAGGAAGACCAGGGAGAGACACCAGGGAGAGACACCAGGGAGAGATAACAGGGGGGGACACCAGGTGGAAACACCCGGGGGTACACCAGGGAGAGACACCAGGGGGGGACACCAGGGAGAGACACCAGGGGGGGACACTAGGGAGAGACACCAGGGAGAGACAACAGGGGGAGACACCAGGGAGGGACACCAGGGGGGGACACCAGGGAGAGACACCAGGGAGAGACAACAGGGGGAGACACCAGGGAGAGACACCAGGGAGAGACAACAGGGGGAGACACCAGGGAGAGACACCAGGGGGGGACACCAGGGAGAGACACCAGGGAGAGACACCAGGGGGGGACACCAGGGAGAGACAACAGGGGGGGACACCAGGTGGAAACACAAGGGAGAGACACCAGGGGGGGACACCAGGGAGAGACACCAGGGAGAGACAACAGGGGGAGACACCAGGGAGAGACACCAGGGAGAGACACCAGGGAGAGACACCAGGGGGAGACACCAGGGAGAGACACCAGGGGGGGACACCAGGGAGAGACACCAGGGAGGGACACCAGGGGGGGACACCAGGGAGAGACACCAGGGAGAGACAACAGGGGGAGACACCAGGGAGAGATACCAGGGGGGGACACCAGGGAGAGACAACAGGGGGGGACACCAGGTGGAAACACAAGGGAGAGACACCAGGGGGGGGACACCAGGGGGGGACACCAGGGAGAGACACCAGGGAGAGACAACAGGGGGAGACACCAGGGGGGGACACCGGGGTGGACACCAGGGAGAGACACCAGGGAGAGACAACAGGGGGAGACACCAGGGAGGGACAACAGGGAGAGACACAAGGGGGGGGACAACAGGGGGAGACACCGGGGGGGACACCTGGGAGAGACACCAGGGAGAGACAACAGGGGGAGACACCAGGGGGGGACACCAGGGAGAGACAACAGGGGGAGACACCAGGGAGAGACACCAGGGAGAGACAACAGGGAGAGACACCAGGGGGAGACACCAGGAAGAGACACCGGGGGGCACAACAGGGGGGACTCTTTGATCGTCAAAACAAAGTGCATCAAAAGTAGGTCAAGTCAAACAACAAATGACGCAGAGTTATGATGCCAATTTGAATATAATGATTAACAATGAAGCAGTCATTAAAAAGCTGTCAAAGAGCCAAGAAATATGGTGTCACAGAGTGTAATGTCTGAAGATGAAGAGCCCAAAATGACCATCACTTACAGTCAATGAAAATCTTACGGCAGTCCTCACAGCGACGTCTTCCAGGAGAGCGTGAGAATGAATGTGCAAAAAAGAACCAAGGTATGCTCACACTCACAGAAGCGTGTGAAAAAAAACCTGCAACCCCTCATCTCACCAAACACCTCTATTTATATATGTGCGAAGAAAAAGGTGTGACATCAGTCACGGTGAAGTTTACAGGCAATGATAAATTGATGCATTTATTTAATTTAGACGTTATCATTGTTTTTGCGATTTATCCCTGATTGTATAAAAGTCGGGGTGGCATGTCAGCTCACACTGTACGACTGAATCGTTTACGACGCCCGACCAGACCAGAATCGGAGCTCAAATCGGCCCGATTATCCTGCAGTGTGAGCCAGGCTTTAAAGGGATACTTCACCCATTGAAACATGAATCTGTATTGACATTGGGTCATATATGTAGAAGAAATGTGAAATACATTTTAACGTTGGTGCCTTCTTGACAGAGAAAAGGCAGAAAGTGTCTTTTTGGCTCATGAGGATGAAAGAGACCAACTCCCAGGATGCACAGCACCGCAGGCCACTCCCACTAAGGTCCTCTACAGACATTTAAAACACATACAGCCGTTTCCTCAACTGATTCCGAGATTTCTTCAAGAAGGAATTGGCATCTTGGAAATTCCTGGCAGAAAACAGACTCCATGTCTGTGTTCATAGGCAAACTGTCGGCAGAAGCTGCCTCGCTGCTATATTGCGGTTCGTAGAGATAGCCAAGAACCAAGCCAAGATAGCCGATTTGAGCACAAGACCTTCAAATTCCCCTTCATCCATATCAGATAAAGTTGAAACATACTTTTTTCGCCATTGTCGATTCTTATCAGCTTTCTCCATAGAGCCTGTTAGCAAAGCTTCCAAGCAATATGGCGGACGTTAAGTTTCTGATTCTGGGAGTGAGTTCCCACCCACTCATCTGTGATTGGTCTGTAGCTTCAGTGGTCAAAAATATGAGGAACTAGCATAGTAGTTTCACCACCGCTAACCACAACAGCCGCCAATGACACAAAATGACGACTTTTGTGTCATCAGAGGCTCCTTGTCAGACCTAAAAATACAAAGATTTCCCATCTCAGGGGGAAATGAGGGCAGGATGCACGACCATTCAAAAATACTACCCGGTTTCTAATGACACAAAGCTTAATGAAAATGGGTGAAGTATCTCTTTAATAATTAACTTAAGATAACATTAATGTTAACCAGCGTTAAGGTTTGAAGAGTGACCGTGTTTAATGACGACTTTCAGCAGAATGTATACGTGGTTGTCATAGTTACATACTTACATGATTGGTATTTTTGACAACAATGAAAAAACGTAACAAAGCAACTATAGTCAGGACACTTTCCATCTTCAACATCTGTTGTAACTACGGTAACCGCAGATGCACTTAGCTAAAAGTTTCCCGTTAACATGGTCAATTTTTAAACCATAACACTGGTATTATTAAAAAAACAACAAAAACATCAGCTCTTTGATTGTGGAGTTCTTAAGAGGCCATGGTGACTTAGAAAAACTCTAAATTACACGTGTCAGTGTTGAAAATCTACAAATTGTGGCGCTCAGGAAGTACCTTCACGTATGTCAAGCAGCATTTCACAATAAAAGTTCCTGCAGCAGAGACAAGCATTTTTGTTGTTTGGCAAGTTTGATTCTCAGCCCCACTTGTACATATATCTTGATATTTATTGTGTCGTGTGGTCCATACAAATAAAACCGGTAATAGTACTGTTTTGTATTTTTTTAATCACTTTTATTGAAGTAACAGTGTTTTCCTTTGGTGCAGGACTTTCAAAGGTATTTGTTCTATGCGTTAGATGTTTTCCTGCATTTTCTTCTCCCATGTGATGAGATGACACACTCAGCATCTTTGTTGGGTTTGTCGCCTGAATCTGACGTGGTCCACCACCAGAACCATCAAGGCCAAACCCAGTACAGCGGAGAAAACAAGCCGTACTGTCACTCCAGAGTTACACCAGCTGAGCGTCTCTGAGGGACGAGATGCAAAGAGAGAGAGAGAAAGAAAGGGACTACTACTGGGACCTTTTAAAAGAATGTGCCTGACTCTGATTCAAATATTTCAGATCTAAATCACTGAATCTGTTGGAAAATAAATTTTATTCATACATCTGAAAGTTTTCCAACAAACAGAATTTTTATAGTTGCTTCAGAATAAATCAGAGAGAATGTGAAAAAAGAGGAGAGAGACAGAGAGGAAGAGGAGCACTGTGTTCCCCAGCTTCAGCATCATCATACCTCCGTTGTTTAGACACGTGTCTGCTGTGTGCAGTCTGCTGCTCTTCTGATCCACAGGGTTTTCAGCCACACAGCTGTACTCGCCTTCATCACCCTTCGATATCAGCAGAGAGAGATGCAACGTAGAGGACGGATCTGGACGGCTCGTCTCCTTCAGCTTGTCTCTGCCTCTGAACATCGACAGTCTGAGCTCCCTGCTGCTCTTCACACTGCACTCCACTGTGAGCCAGCTACAGTGGCTGTTCATTGCAGTCATGTTGGTCCTGATGGACGGAGTGCAGACAGAAGCTGGAAGACAACAAGAGAAAGCAGATTTTAACAAGTGCAGCTGAGATATTCCTGCTATTGAGTCATTTTACATAAACAAATTTAAGGATGGAAAATCAATCCTTTATTCACAATGAAGCCTCCCTGAGGGACTCTCACCCGTTCAGATAGGCTCATCGTATGCAGTCATGTGGACTCACCGTACACGATCAGGTTGAACTGCTGGGATAAGATGTTAACGCCGATGGACTGGCACATGTAGACTCCGGAGTCACTGCTTCTGAGCTCAGTGATGCTAAGTGATCCAGACTGAGGGTCCAGCTTCAGTCTGTTCCCAAAAGACTTGGTGTAGTTCGTCGTCAAAACTCTGTTTCTCATTCTGGCGACCCGGCTGACGGGTTTCTCCGGTCCGAAAATCCACACCACCTCAACCTTGCTGTCACACCCGTCCTCTCTGGTGTTCAGGGTGACTCTCTGTCCCTCTTTGGCTTGAACCATCTCTCTTTCTTCACCTGAGCTCACACAGCACAGCAGCACTAAGGGAAAGAGCAGGCGTGAGACCTCATCCTAAATTAACTCTTATGTTATCTCTTTTCAGATGTGCCCCCTCTCCCTTAATTTAAAGCACAGCTGAACGGTTTCAAAACAAATCTAAATGTTGGAATTGTCAGTGTGTTATTTTGATTTTTTTATGCAATGGACATTGCTGACATTTCTGTCCTGTCTTTTCACATTGTTTATTATCAATTGTCCATGTTTGTGAAGCATTTTGGTCGGTTCAAATCGTTTTGATGTGCTATAGAAGTAAACTTGACCAGCCAGAGATCTGCAAAGAAGAAATAAAACTGATTCAGTTCTATCGGATTACTCCTTTTTATTTTTTTTGTTTAAGGTTTTTCACTCTAACTCTAAATGGCAGCAATACCGGAAATGTTGTGTCCATATTTTCATTTTCATTGCTGGTGAGAACAGCCTGCTGCCCCCCTTCTCCTGGCAGCAGAAGCCAGGCTCTCGAGGAGACGGAGCTCCCCCAATTTTCAGCAAGGTGATCTAGCACTACTACCACCCGACGTCCCTGACGCCCAGCCACTACCATCGGGCTGTGTCGTCCCAATAACCACCACCGTCCTCTTTCATGCACTGGCTTCTCCGACCTCCACCTCAGCGGCAAGGAAGTGTAGACAACAGGAATGCGAGGAAGTAGAAATCCTTCCTGCATATTATCCCATATGCTCTTTTGTAAAGCGTATCGAGATAACACTTCTAATGAATTGGCGCTCTACAAATAATGAGGGCTCCCCTGTGCAGCTGGGTCCCAGAAGGCGTTCCCCTTTTTCCCCCTCTTAAAGGCAGCCTTTGACATATCTCAGTCCAATGCATGATCATTTGGAATTTATTAAACACAGAGTGAAAACAGTCATTACAGATCACCGGAAGTGAGAGGGAACGCTACTCCTCTTCTACAGAAAACAAAAAGTCCTCAAACCTATACACTTTTTTATTTTTTAATGTTTATTTTTGGGCCTTTATGCCTTTATTTGGAGACAGGACAGAATGACATGCGGGGAAGGAGCCACAGGTCAGCTATAGCCTCTGTACATAGGGTGCACACACTAACCACTAGGCTACTGCCCGTTGCTCATGGATCTACACTTTTTGAATCCATGCAGGCAGCGCTCCTTCTTAAATTTTGGATTCTCAAAACTGCTGAAACCATGAACCTCGCCCCACGCCCCTCGAACAAGACAACTAGATTTGTCAGCTGCTAACTATTTCATATTTCTGTTGTGTAATGATTATCGACTAAAAGTTGTTTATCAATTTGATCAAATATAGCACAACAACAGTTCATTTTCTAAATGCATATATATGTATTCAGTATATATTATGCATTTTTTGTAATTCTTCAGTATAGGATTTTTGATAAGCAAAGTTTCATTACATTCTTTAATGCAATGAAAATAAAGTTTCAGATCCAGTCCTATCTCAGTGAAGAAAAAACAGAAATAAAGAAAAGTATTTTACCTGCTGTGACACACACAACCAGATGTTTTCTATAAGCCTCCATGGCGAGTGTTTGAGTGTTGTGAAAGGAAATGAAAGCCAGCAGTGTCATCAGTGGATGTTATTTCCTGTGTTCTGGTGTATTTCTTATGCACCAGTTTGTCATGCAGGTAGGTGTCTTTAACTTTTAAATCACATGTCCTGCATGAACCTCACTTTCTCGCTAGATTCAAAGAGCCGTCATTCACATGTTAGTCTGAAGAAGAAATAAAGAATGAAAGAGACAAGTTTACTCCGAGGAACATGGAGGTTTTACTTTAGTAAAGGTTTCACTTTTAACTTATTACTTCTTTATTTTAGTTCAGGCTGCTCCAATTCAACTTAATACTGATAATAAAGCCACTTATTCTTGCTGTTTACAACTTTTTTCTCATAAAATTATGTATTTGTTTTCGTACAGTGCAGCCTCTTTTTTGTCAAATTTCCACTTTTTCCTATAAAATAAGGACTGTAGTTTATAAAACGGTAAATGGACTGATATATTAATGTAGAGCTTCTTTAGTCTTCTGACCACTCAAAGCTCTTAAAGTATAAAAAAACAGAAGTACAGTTAGTTTTAAGTCAAAACTGCCCCTAACAAAACAGAGGAAGCGGAGATGTTTTAGAGGAAGTGAAGCGCGAGAGCGCCGTTAGAAACAGACAAATAAGGCGTTATTTCCTGATTATTTTATCAGGATGACATGCAGGGTGGATGCATTTCATCAGTCTGTATCTCAATTTCATTGGATTTTCAGAAACATGTATTAAAAACTGAAAAGTAGTTAATTCATTTTAGTTTCAAACTAAAAAACTTTTAAAACTCGACTTTATTTATCTGAACATTTTCCCCGAATTTAAAATTTCTTCTTTCTAAAGGGCTTTCTGTCTCACAAAAGACAACTCCACTCTCTCCCTACCGTCATAGCCGCAATCTTGGAATGAGTTTTGACCGCCCAGCTCACAAGAACCGCCTTCTTTCACCTTAAAAACACATCCCGACTCGATTACTGCAATAGTAGCCTTTGAGGCACATCATCCAAAGTCCGCAATAAACTGCAATACATTCTAAACTCTGCTGCATCCCTTCTCACTCACACCCGTACCACATCCAATTCAAAATCCTGCTACTCTCACACAAAGCCCTTAACCACCAGGCCCCTCCTACCTCACTTAAGTCTTCCACCGTCCAATACCAGATGCAACCAAATTTACCTACGGATACAAAAAAAGTAGCCTGAAGCTGCCAACATCTGGTCTTCACCACAAAGAACCAAGCACCAAACCTGGTGGGGACAGAGCCTTCTCCATAGCTGCCCCCTCCCTCTGGAACTCACTCCCCACACATATTCAACACTACAACAAGCTTTTAATGTGTGTCTTTTATTTTGTGTGTAATGTCGCAATGTTTGTTTTGTCTTGATCTTTCTATTTTAATGGATGTACAGTGTCTTGGAGTTCCTGAAAACGCTTTATAAATAACATTTATTTTTATTAATATTTGTATTATTGTAATGTAAACGTGCAATATTGGTAATTTTGGCAAAAGGCACATCAAAGTCAAGGAGAAATTTTTGAGTTTTATATCAGGTTTAGTATCATGTAAAAAAGCATGTGGGAGCTGTTTGGGAAAAAAATTGTTTAAACATATGAACAAGGAAACAACCTGTGAACATGCAAGCAACATGTGACTTTGCTAAAGGTCAGCGTTTGAAAACCTCGGGCTCGCTGCAGGTAGCAGAAAAGAGATGTTTCCTGTTTGACACAGGCATGAGGCACACCGAAATAACCACATCCTACACACACACACACACACACACACACACACACACACACACACACACACACACACACACACACACATACACAAACACACGGTTGTGTTATTTTTGAAACTATACTGCATATATGCACCTTATGTCCCGAAGAAGTATGAAGCCCATTTCATTGATTGTAACAAACTGAAGGTGAAGTGTTTGTGTTGTTTTGTGATTTATTTGTGAAATGTCACAAAAGTATTTCCAGAAACTTTTTTACAACATGGTGACCGTTTCACCTCTGTTTGATTGCCCCTGTCTATTTAGTCTCTGTGTTTCTTCCCTTCTGTGTAATTCATTTAATCGTTTATTTTAAACGACAGGGACAGTGTACAAAAAAACATTAGTCTCAGAAGAGAAGAGATGCTTTGTACCAGATTTAGCTAGCTAGCAAATTTCCATCTGATCTGTCAGATCATTGTTGTTGTTTGTCGTATGTCGTTCCATAAGTTTTCCTCTTGCTCCTGTGTGATTCCTCGAGGCTAACTGTTTTTTACCCTTTGTGGATTTTTCAGTTGGACATTTTTTGACTTGATATTAAGTAAGTTTTTGTTTGCCTCTTTCCTTTTTGCTAAAATAATACTTTTGTTAGTTTCTGCAATTGGGTCCTACATTTTTTCAACCGACCGTGACAGTTAGATATCTGAAAAAGCATCGGAGGTTAAGTCTACGCTTATTTGTTAACATAATTATTTTAAAAATGTTCTTTGTTTTAGACAGATGTATATTTTACTATAGAGATATTACGCTCATTTAACGTAAAGTCACATTAACCATTTATTCTTAAACTGTTTATTAAATATAAGTTGGCATAGTGGTAGACAACACCAAACAGTGAGCTCTTGAACACAGCTTTTCACCTGTCCCCTCCCCCACTAACTAATCAGGTGAGCTTATTAAGGCAGCTGTATGCCAGGTTCAGGCCTCCTGCTCCTGTCTGGCATGTGCATTTGTGTTTGGTGTTGCTGCTGCTAGGTACAGCCTTGATTCAATGTGTTTCTTGCTGGTTTTGAGCGTACTGAATTGAATCACTTACTGAAAAGAGTCGTTAATTTCTCCCGTCTCGTGTCTCTCTCTCTAGACCGTAAGAGTCGCTCAAGCCCGTCCTCCCTCTCCATTTCATGTCAGTGACACGTACTGACTGAACCAACAGGACGGAGTCGGTCGGGAACCCTGTCTCGCTCAAGCCCGCCCCTACATCGCCCTCTCATGTCTCCAAAATCGAGGAAGTAGCAAATATTTTATTTACCATTTAGGTGTCGCGAAAATGTATGTGCTTTTTATAGCTGCTGTCGGTTTGCAAACGGCTTTTATATCCAACTTAATTTCACTCAGCTAACTGTTTTAGTAGCATGTGTGTGACTCGCAGTCTCGCACGTTCACTGAACTGTAGTACTGCAGGAGTCCTGATTTTCTCTTTCACGTGGCATCAGTCAGTGTGTGATTCGTTCACTGAACGTACTGCACGTGAGCTCCGAGTCTCTCTCTCTCTCACTCTCAGTCAGTCAGTGATTCGTTTACCGAACAGAACGGTCGGGGAAAATATATATGATTGTTTTAGCAGCTTTCAGTTTGCAAACTGTAGCTTTACCCAACTAAATTCTCAGCTCATTGGCTTATTATTCACCACCGGCTGTTCTCAGTACGATCGTGAGCAGAACTAAACGTTCAGCCGTGTTTCAGCTTATTAAATTCTGATTCGCAGGCAGAGCTGTAGAGAAGTACTGAACTATTCGGTGAACGAATCACTTCACTGAACTGATTCTACTGATTCAGTACACTGAAAGAACTGCTTTTCACATCACTAATAACATCCTTGTTTGGTTGTTGCTGCAGCTTTAATATCTGGCCTGTGGTTCCTTGCTCTCCAGTTTCATCTTGACTGAAACCCTGTGGTGGTGAGTAGAGTGGCTCAGTATTTTTAGCTTTGAGTTGAAGCATTGATTGATTTTTATCAATAGTTGTCTTCCTTTTTAGGTGGCTTAAACTGCTACTGTTTTGTTCTAGTTTGGTAAAACAAGGCAAAACAGTACTGAAGGCGAAAATGCCTTCAGTACTGTTTTGCCTTTAATACTGTTTTGTCCCAGTTTGGTAGTGTTTTGCCTTTAGTATTATTTTGTTCCCCTTAGTACTAAAGTACAGAAAAGTCTCCTTACTACTTTTTGGTCCCTTTAACTCATTGATTGTCCCTGTTATTTTTGTTTGGTTTATTTTCTTGTTTTCTGGATTACTTTGAGACTTTGTGTTTATTAGTTTGCCGACAACTAACTGGAATTTGCTTGTTTTTACATTGTTTTGTCATTTAATTATTTGTGCTTTTCTTTCAGCCACTTAGGGCACGGTTCACACTGGCCATCCATACCGTGCCCAAGCACACTTCAAGGCTAAAGTCCAGTTCGTTTGACCAGTGTGACCGCTCCGTATCGTGCTCAGGCACGGTACACTTCCTTTGCTTTGGCACACTTTGGAGAGGTGTACTTCGGCACAGTACGCTTCATGCACGAGCACAAGCACGCGGGTGCACAACGCTGACAGCCTTCATTAAGGAAAAATCCAGAGTTTCATGGCTGTATCTGACTAAAATATAAGCCACAAAGTAGCTGTCATGCTCTGTGTGTTGTTCTCCGATGTGCGGCTGCGGACTCGACTGCGCGTCTTTTTCTCTCTCTCTCTCTCTCTCTCTCGTCCGCCTGTTTGTAAACTGAGCGCGCTTCGAAATAACATAAAGCGTGCATGTGTTGTATGACGACGTTATACAAGAGGTAATCGTGCTTAGGCACGGATAGTCCTGTGTAGTGTGACCGCGGGCCGCGCCGGCTAGCGGGGGAATGACGCTGCGGGGGGGCAATCGTGCTTGGGTACAGCGCGGTACGGATGGCCAGTGTGACCGCGCCCTTAGTTGGTAGGCTAGGTACCCAGGGTGAGGTCCCCACACTTTGCATGTGAGTTAAGAGCACTGGGTCACAAATAGACAGCACTAAAGTTTGGATTGCTGTGCTGCACGAAGGTGAGTATGTGGTAGCACCCCCACACCTTCCTCAGTGTAGTCTGCCTCTTCACTCGTGGCTTCAGCTCAGTTTTGGTTTATTTATGGATTGGTAGTGTTCTAAAGCCTCAACTTTACATTTAACCTCTTTTAGAACATTTTATATTCTGTGATAAAATAAAAAATATATCTTAATTCCCCTTAGTAGTATTTGTGTTATTATATTTAACAATTTTTCCTTCCCTACAGCTTCAGTCTCCCTTATTTTCCATATTCCCTTTGATCTATAATAATAAATTATTTTGAAAACATGTCTCTGCCTCACCAGTTTTTGAATCTGTGTGTCTTAATTATTTACATTTGGGGTTATAAGATTTCCTGGGGTGCAGGCCCCCAGGTGGTGTTTTCGGTTGTTATTTGACTTAATTAGTTATAATAATAATAATAATAATAATAATAAATTAGATTTATATAGCGGTTTTCTAAATACTCAAAGACGCTTTGACAGGAAACAACAAAAAAAAAAACTAACAGAACAATACAAAATAGAAATAGTGTTGAGGGAAGAGGATGAGAGTCAGTGGTTGTAGGCGATGAAAAGATGAGTTTTTAGGGATTTCTTGTAGGAAGTGAGTGTGGGGGAGTCTCTGATGTTTTTAGGGAGAGAGTTCCAGAGGGTGGGAGCTGCAATGGAGAAGGCCCTGTCCCCCCAGGACCAAAGGTTGGTCCTGGAGGGGGGGGACAGGAGGTTTGCATCCGCAGACCAGAGAGTGTGGGAGTGTGTCGGTGGAGGAGTTCAGACAGGTAGGGGGGAGCCAGGTTGTGGAAGGCTTTGTAGGTGATGATGAGGAGTTTGAAGTTGATACGCTGGGGGCTGGGGAGCCAGTGGAGGTCATGAAGGACAGGGGTGATGTGATCTCGGGTGCGGGAGTGTGTGAGGAGACGAGCAGCGGAGTTTTGAATGTAAGTTTCTTGAGTGATTTGGATGGTGAACCATAGAGGAGACTGTTGCAATAGTCTAATCTGGAGGTGATGAATGCGTGGGTGAGGGTCTTGGCAGCTGAGAATGAGAGTGATGGGCGGAGGTGGGCGATGTTTCAGAGGTGGAAAAAAGCTGTTTTGGTGATTTGTTTAATGTGTTTGTCGTAGGAGAGGGTTTGGTCGAAGATGACACCAAGGTTACAGATGTGGGGTGAAGGGAGCACTGTGGAGCCATCGATGGTTAGGGAGAAGTTGTTGTTGGATTTGATGAGGGATTTGGGGCCAATGATAATGACTTATGATTTGTCGCAGTTGAGTTTGAGAAAGTTGATTTGAAGCCAGGATTTTATTTCTGTGATGCAGTCAGTGAGGATTGAGTGAGTGGCAGGAGTGATGACTTCAGTGGCGATGTGGAGCTGGATGTCGTCGGCAAAGCAGTGGAACTGGAGTCCATGGCGGCGGATGATGTGACCAAGGGGGAGCATGTACATGATGAAGAGGAGGGGACCTAGTACTGAACCTTGGGGAACACCTTGGGAGAGAGGAGCAGTGGGGGATTTGCAGTAGTTGATGCTGATGAACTGGTATCTGTCCGAGAGGTATGATTTGAGCCAGGAGAGTGCAGTGCCGGTGATGTTGAATGTGGTTTCAAGGCGGGAGAGAAGGATGGAATGGTTGATGGTGTCAAAATCTGCGCTTAGGTCCAGTAGGATGAGGATGTTGAGATTTCCGGCATCAGAGGAGAGGAGAAGGTCGTTGGTGATCTTGAGGAGAGCTGTTTCGGTGCTGTGGTGGGAACGGAAACCAGATTGGAATGATTCATAGAGGTCATTGGCAGAGAGGTGGATTTTGAGTTGTGAAGCAACAGCATGTTCCAGAAGTTTTGAGCGAAAGGGGAGGTTGGAGATGGGTCTGAAGTTGTTTGGGATGTCAGGATTGAGTCCAGGTTTTTTCAAAATGGAGGTGACAGCAGCAAGTTTGAGAGATGGTGGAACGGTACCTGTGGAGAAGGAGGAGTTAATTGTTAAGATAATGAGTGGGGATAGGGTAGGAAGGCAGGCCTTGACAAGACTGGTGGGGATGGGGTCCAGAAGGCAGGTGGAGGTTTTCATTCCTGTTGTAAGGTCAGAAAGCTCTGCAGAGGAGATGGGGGAGAACTGAGACAGGGGCTGACAGGTTAAGGGGGGGACAGGTGGAAGAAGGGGGGATAGATCTTTCCAGTTGGCGGGCATGGGTTTTCATGTGACGGAGGTCAGGAGTGAACCAGGGAGCAGAGTGGGTGAAGGAGATTGTTTTGGTTTTAATTGGTGCGAGCTGGTCGAGGCAGTTATTACATCACCAAACTCTTGCCACAATAGCATGTTTTTTTTCAAAAAAAAATTCTCTTCTAACTCTCACAGGCACCGTGAGAACCGATGCTCTCCTGGTTTTCTCTTTGTTCACGTTTATTGTCATGATTTCGTCTGCTGACTATCAGACACATGCGAGACCCTGTCAGTCCCCTCCTCGAAACAACGCAACAGGATCAACTACTGATCCAAATCTACATCATTGCAATGTCTACATCAATGACCAAATCAATACAGAAGACCAAGTCAATGACCACAACCAAGTCAGCGACAACAACTGAGAACACAGTCAGTTTGAAAATGTTTTCCAACCATTTATTTTCCTTCTATAAATTAACAGTTGCCAATGTACACTTGCAAATATATTTCCTTTCTAAAGGCAGGGTTGGTCATTTTCTCCAGAAAAACAGAAGATTTTTGTTTATGATTTAGGTCCCGACATTCATGTGCTCTGAAAAAGGAATGAAGAAATCCGTCATATGTAGCAGTTGTAAACCTGTAAAAATTTTGACTAATGTCTGCCACGAGGTACCTATTTGTTGAACCAATCAATCAATTTTTATTTGTATAGCGTTGTTCTGGCATGCCTTCAACCAATGACCTCAAGGAGCCTAAGAGAGCTCAAGAGCTCCCAGGAAAGTAGGTTAGTGACTGAGATTTACAGATAGATACATGCAGTAATATGATGTACTGTATATGCACAGAGAGAGAGAAAGAGAGAGAGAGGAGCTCAAGGTGCCAGTTCCCCCGGTAGTCTAAGCCTGTAGCAGCATAACTAAGAGCTGGTCTACACCAGCACCAGCCCTAACTATAAGATTTATCAAAAAGGAAAGTTTTAAGTCTATTCTTAAAAATACAGACTGTGTCTGCCTCCTGGACCCCGGCTGGAAGACGATTCCAGAGGAGAGGAGCCCGATAACTGAAGGCTTTACCTCCCATAGTACACTCAGAGACTGTAGGTACCACTAGTAAGCCTGCATTCTAGGACCGTAATGTTCTCGAGGGGCAGTACGGCACTAGTAGCTCCTTAAGATAAGCTGGTGCCTGGCCATTTAGAGCTTTGTAAGTGAGAAGAAGGATCTTGAATTCTATTCTAGACTGTATAGGGAGCCAGTGCAGAGAAGCCAACACAGGAGTAATGTGGTCCCTTTTCCTAGTTCTGGTCAGTACACGAGCTGCAGCGTTCTGGACTAGTTGAAGAGTTTTTAGAGACTTACCAGAGCACCCTGACAAAAGAGAATTACAATAATCCAATCTGGAGGTAACAAATGCATGAACTAGTTTTTCTGCATCATTTTGCGACAGGATATTCCTGATTTTGGATATATTACGAAGGTGAAAATAGGCTGTTCTTGAAATTTGGCTGATGTGAGAGCTAAAGGACATATCTTGATCAAATAGAACTCCTAGATTCCTAACAGTGGTGCTAGATGACAGGCTGATGTCATTAAGGACAGTCAAATCACTAGAAAAAGTCTGTCTGAGGTTTTTAGGGCCTAGCACAATAACTTCAGTCTTGTCTGAGTTAAGTAGCAAAAGTGTCTGGTCATCCAGGTCCTAACGTCCTTAAGGCACATTTTTAGCTTACATAACTGACTGGTGCCATCGGGCTTCATTGATACATAAAGCTGAGTATCATCTGCATAACAATGAAACTGTATGGAGTGTTTCCTCATTATATTTCCCAGAGGAAGCATATATAATTTTAAGAGAATTGGTCCAAGCACTGAACCTTGTGGCACTCCATAGCTAACTTTGGTGTGCATAGAGAACTTATCATTAACATTTACAAACTGAGATCGGTCTGATAAGTAGGATTCAAACCAACTTAAAGCAGTCCCTGTAATTCCAAGTAAATGTTCTAGTCTGTATAATAGGATCTGATGGTCAATGGTGTCAAAAGCAGCACTAAGATCTAACAAGACGAGCACAGAGAGAAGTCCCCTGTCTGAAGCTAGAAGTAGATCGTTTGTAACTTTAACTAGTGCAGTCTCAGTGCTATGGTGGACTCTAAATCCTGACTGAAACTCCTCAAATAAACTGTTGTCATGGAGAAAGTCACACAGCTGATTAGCTACCACTTTCTCCAAGATCTTTGAGATAAAAGGAAGGTTTGATATAGGCCTATAGTTAGCTAGAGTTCCTGAATCTAGAGTAGGTTTTTTGAGTAGAGGTTTGATTACGGCTACTTTAAATGACTGTGGTACATAGCCTGCTAGTAAAGACATATTGATCATATCTAATATAGAGTTGCTAACTAAGGGAAAGACTTCCTTAAACAGCTTGGTTGGGATTGGGTCTAAAAGACAGGTTGACGGTTTCGACGCAGAAATAATTGAATTTAGCTCTGAAAGGTCGATTAGAGAAAAACAGTCTAGACTAATATCTGGTCCTGGAACTGTCTCTGCCGTATCAGACGTATCTGCACCAGGTAAGGGCAGGAGGTTACTAATTCTCTACCGTTTGATAACCTTCTGTTTTAGGGGAGCAATCGAATCAAGAGTAACTCTCAGCGAATCCACTGCACTATCAACAAACTGATGTAGCTGAGAGGGACTAAAGCTATCATAAGAGTTTCCAACTGGGTTGAAACACGGTACTGAATCAAAAGCAGCTGAAATAGCTTCCTTAAATCTAGCTACAGCACTATCAGATAAACTTCTAGAGAGCACATTTTTATTAAGCAGAGATAATTCTGGTAGGACAAATGTAATAAGGAAATGGTCTGATAGAAGAGGATTTTCTAGGAAAACTGTAAGGTTTTGGATTTCAATGCCATAAGCTTAAACAAGATCCAGGGTGTGGTTAAAACGATGAGTAGGTTCGTTTACACCCTGGGTGAAACCAATAGAGTCTAATAATGACATGAAGGCTGTGCTAAGGCTATCATTATCGACATCCATGTGGATATTGAAGTCACCTACAACAATTATTCTATCACTGCTAAGGACTAAATCTGATAAAAATTCTGCAAATTCAGATAGAAATTCAGAATATGGGCCAGGAGGGCGGTAAACTACAACAACTAGAACTGGCTGAAAGGTTCTTGAGACTGGATGTGAAAGACTAAGAACAAGGCTTTCAAAAGAAGAAAAATTCAGCTTTGGTCGAGGGTTAACTAGAAGACTAGAATTAAAAGTAGCTGCTACTCCATCACCTCGTCCGGTGTCTCGAGGTATATGAGTACTAAAATGACTGGGAGGAGTGGATTCATTTAAACCAGGGGTGGGCAATTATTTTTTTCCATGGGGCCACATGAGAAACATAAAATATTGTGGAGGGCCGGGCCAAAAGGCTGAACTCAATTCTGCATAATATTAATTGTATTTCTTTATAAAAAGCAGCAAATAGCATTGTTTTGACAAGCTGGTAAGAGTAGGCTGTATGTTATAATTAAGCAATGAAAAAGTTTAGGGGTTGCCTTACAAAAAATGTTATTTATTCAATCAAATTTCCCAAAGCAAAAGTTAACAAAATGTGAACTTTTGTGAAACTTTTTTTAAACATTTGTGACTTATATTAGTAAACATTTTCCGACGGAACCCCCATACCGAGTCTGCCCTGCAGTCAGTCCATTTTCAGACCAGCCAACTGACAACATCCTCTTCCATCATAATCATTACCTTAGCATATATTAATCTGTCTCATCATTCATATGATCTATTATTCAATATCTAGAACGTATATGGTTGTGGCTTGGTCCTTGCTAGTGAAGTGATACTTTGTTGTTGGACTTCTGTGCTAGTCATGGATTGGATTGGAAGGTTGTGGACATGGATTCCGAGTGGTCAATGTCCAAAGCCTCCATTGTGGAAGCGGCTGCCAGGAGTTGCGGTCAGAAGACCGTCGGTGCCTAAGAACCCGCTGGTGGATACCAGTGGTTAAGGAAGCCATAAGGCTGACAGAGGCCTTTCGGGCATGGTTAGCCCAGGGGTCTCTGGAAGCATCTGACAGGTATCGAGTGGCTCGGGGGGCTGTGGCTTCAGGGGTTGCAGAAGCAAAAACCCTGTAGTTGGAGGAGTTCAGGGAGGCTTTGGCGAAGGACTTTCAGTTGGCCTCAAGGAGGTTCTGGCAAAGAGAAAGCTCAGGAAGGGAAGGAGGGTGAATGGAAGAGAGTGAGGGTAGGATAGACTGTGAGATTGACAGACTTAGCGTCAATTACGTCAGCAGTAATGCAGACGTTGTACCGGACTGTTATGGTGAAGAGGGAGCTTAGCCTGAAGGCAAAGCTCTCGATTTACCGTTCGATTTTCATCCCAACCCTCACCTATGGTCATGAGCCATTGGTAGTGACTGAAAGAATGAGATCACGGATACAAGCGGCTGAAATTAGTTTCCTCAGGAGGGTGGCTGGGCTCAGCCTTAGAGATAAGGGGGGTGCTCAGAGTAGAGCCACTGCTCCTTCGCATCAAAAGGAGTCGGTTGAGGTGGTTTGAGTATCTGATTAGGAGTTGGCTGGAGGGATTATATATCCCGACGTGCCTGGGAATGCCTCGGAATCCCCCAGGAGGAACTAGAAAGTGTTGCTGGGGAGAGGGAAGTCTGGGTTAACTTACAGTGTCTGCTGCCACAGCGACCCAACCTCAGATAATCGGAAGAAAATGGATGGATGAATGAGACATGAGATGACGTTGCAAGAGATGGGGGAACAACGGCGCTCGTGCATTTAAGTGAGGGGCATGGGTGGAGAAGGAGCATTGAGTAAATGCTACTTGCAAAATCATTGGTTTTTGAAAATTACCAACCTCTGAACCTTGACTTTAATTTAAAATTTTATATTTATTGTAATGTTGGGACAAATGTAATGGAGTTACTTTACGTGTCTGCTGGAAAAGGACAGCATGTGAATCTGTGAACCAGCTGGTAATCATGTGATATTTATTAGATTAACCTTAAGTTGAATAAATAATACAGTATAACATTTTACGGTTACATTTTTTGAATTTTTTCTGTCTTTATTTTGAATTTAAAGTTTCCAATTTCCACTTGAGTCAATTTTATTTTTTCATTATAATTTTTTATTGTAATAATTGATGGTTTAATTATTGTAGGAACAAACCAGAGCACCTGGAGTAAACCTGTACACATTTGGGGGAACTAATGGGAAAGAATTAGAAGACATTTAAGGGAGAGGGATCGTTTAAGGAGGAAGGAGAGAATGGCTGATAAGTAAGGGGCAGGAAGGAGGCAGATACTTTGGGAGTTTGTCCTATTTATGCTTTGGACGAGCTTTTCTGCCTACTTCCGCTTCCAGTTGTACACTCTTTTTTCCAAATCAGTGCAGTATTTTTCAGGGACTCCTGAAGCTTTCAGCTCCTTCAGCTTCTTCTCTGTGATCATATCACGGAGCACTTCTATGTGCCTTCCTTCCTCAGTAAACTTTTCAGTTTCCTGTAAGGTTTCTCTGCGTTTGTCTTTGGATAAGAGCTCATGCTCCTTTATCTGCTCTTGCAATGCTTCTTTCAGTTGCTGTGCTTTTTGACGCCGTTTCTCCTCCTCTCTTAGTTTGACCATGGTGTAATTTTGAATATCCATCATCCGATCAAACTCTGCCTTCTTACGCTCTGACTTGACCAACATCTGTTGCTCCTTATAGCGATCTTGCTCTAAGCAATACGCACGCAGCATAGCATTTTCTTGGGCTTTCTTCATAGCCAGATCTTTCTCTTTTCTCCTCCATTTTCTGTCTTCCATTTCTTGGATCCTCTGAGAACGGATCTCATCCTGCTTTGCCTTGATGTCTTTTAATTTATTTTGTTGGGCCGACATCTTGCCAATCTCCAACTCCCTCTCTTTCTTGATGCGTCTCTGTGCTGCGTCACATTCAGCCTCCTGAATCAGTTTTTTTTGTATGTACTCTTTCCGTCTCCTGTCAGAGAGCATTTCCTCCGCTAACATCTTACTCTTGGCCTGCTTGGTCTCAGCATTGATACGTGTAATCTCTTTCTGTAGAAGCTGCTGGTCCTCTCTCTTCTTCTGCTTGGCCATGAGCTCCTCCAACTTCAATTTCTCATGTCTCTCTCGAGTCAATTGTTTCTCCTGCTCTATCTTTGCATGCTGTAATTGCTTTTCCTGCTCATGTTGCAGTATTTGGTTGCAAATTTGCTGCTTTCCCATTTTCATCTTCTGTTTGTGGAGGTCATGTATCTTCTCTATGTTCTCTACAGCTTTGCGGCGCTCGCTCTCCATGATAGAGTCTAGACGTTTCTCCTCCTCTGCCATCTCTGCCTGGATCCTTTTTTTCTCATGGATCTGCGCCTCTCGTATGGCTTGACACTGAGTCTCTAAAATCATCTTGTTGACTTTCTTAATGTCCTCGTCTTGCTCCATCCTTAAAGCGATTGACCTTCCACGTACTTTTTGTGCACGGTCACGGGAATCAATCTCCTCTTGAGTCAGTGGCATGTTCTGATTGCGTAAACGGTCGATCTCCATTATTTGATGCTTCATGTTTTTTGCAGCTTTGATTTTCTCCTCTTCGTCCTTCTGATAAGCCTCGTTCTTTGCATACGTCTCTTTCTTTGTGACAACCAGGGAGGCTGTGAGGAGACGCTGCATCTCAGAAGATGATAGGATAAGCGAATTTTGCAGAGGGTCTTTTGAAGGGATCCTAATATTGCGAACTTGGTCTTTCCCTATAATTTCAATAGTCTCTTGGATCTTTCTGGGCTGACTCACAATCCTGTATGCTGAGTTTCCATGTTTGTCCAGTGGTTTGGGGCTCCCGAATGGGGATTCATCCACTTGTGAGGTGGGGGCCCATGTGCGGTACCGTCGGGCATTCGAGCTGCCTGTCGTGGAGGTGTGGCTGTATCCTCGTCTCATTATCCTGGAGTTTTTGGTGTCCAGTATGTCAGAAATTGAAATAGGCAGGAAAAATGTAAAACACCTAATTTTCTACTTGGTTGCTTATCTCCTTTGACACCTATACATGTTCTCTTCTCTTGGCTTTTATCTAAAGGATTTTCTTTCTTTTAAGCTGTGACATCATCATGTTCTCTTCTCTTGGCTTTGATCTAAAGGATTTTCTTTTTTTAAGCTGTGACATCATCATGTTCTCTTCTCTTGGCTTTGATCTAAAGGAGTTTCTTTCTTTTAAGCTGTGACATCATCCCATTCCACCTATATAATGAAATGTTTGACTGACACAAAAGGGCACACCAGTTGACATTTAACTTATGTCACATCTCCTGGATAGTTAAGTTCCTATTTTTTCTAATTATCCTCAAGTTTCATGTCTTGTCTTTCCTGTTTTACTCTGATACTTCCCCTGTTTTGCGTTGCAGATCCTTTGCTTCCTGCCCTCCTTCCTGTGTCTCCCACGTCTTTGATTACCTGATGTGTCTCACCTGTGCCTAGTTGCCTCCACTCCCCTTAAGTACTTAATCTCTGAGTTCCCCTCTTTCTGTGCAAGTTTGTCTTGTTCCTTTGTTACAGTATTTCTTAGTGTATTTTTCTGATTAACTTAAAGGCAGGGTTGGTAATTTTGGAAAAACTAGCATGATTTTAAAAGTAACATTCCCTCAATGTTACGTCTGCACCCACCCCCTCCCCTTTGTGCGCCCCTCACTTGCACAAGTGCCATTGGTCCATAAGCGGACCTCAGCTCATGCTTTGAGTGTGGGCCATAGACTGTAAATATTACATGCATGGGGGAGAGAATGAACAGGGAGGCGTGATTGGTTCATCAGATTGATACCTCATGGCAGACATTGGTCATAGTTTTTACAGGCTTACTACTTCTACAGTTGACAGATTTTTTTCGTTCCTTTTTCCAGAGCACAAGTTATTAATTCCTATCGGGACCTAAAGACAATTTCAATCCAAATCTTTTTATTTTTTATTTTTTTTAAGTTCGACAAAATCTTTATCCAAGAGAAGTTGTGTGTTAAAGCGCCATGGTGTGCTTGTGAATTTCTGAAAGTATATAGTTGTGGAGACTGATGCATGATCTGACACAATAGTTTTATGTAAAAGTATCGGCACACCTCTTGCTTTACTGGAGAAAGAGGAGAGAAATATCTGACCAACCCAACTTCGTTTTAATCTAAGACTATCTGTATTTTTTAGATGGGTTTCCTGCAGATAAATTACATGAGCGTTAAGATGATGTAGATCAGGGGTGCCCAACCTTTTTTGAACCAAGATCTACTTTTAAAGTTGCCAGTCTGCCGAGATCTACCAGTCCACATAGTGAGCCATAGCCTTTACCGACAGCCTACAAACACATTTAATACTCAAACAACAAACAGAAAATAATATCAGATATAATAAATGAGAGTTCTGTAAAAAATAATGCAATATCGACATACTTTTTTAAAAACTCTTATTTTAGGGTAGGCTACATTTTAATATTACGTATGTATTTATATCACATATGTTTTTCTTTAATTTTCTTTACAACAAACAACTTTAATCTGTGTGGAGATGTTCACAGACTACAGCAGGCTGCTGTGAGATGATGTTGCTTTTGTTAAATTAGCTGCAGACACAATGAGAGTGAACGGAGTAAAGTCCAACCGACCGTTTGACCGGGTCACGTGTGTTCCCGCCTCGGTCCGTAAAGATCATGGATCAACTGTGTGCTGTAGCACTAAAAGTAAAAAGTAAAAAGGTTCGTGTGGTGGCTGGCGCTCCAGTGTGTGTATGTGTGTGCGTTTGCGCTGTATGTTGGTGTGCCCCGCGATGCTCACAGTCATGACAGCAGAGAGGAGCAGAGAAAAGTAGCTGCAGTTACATCAAATGCGCTTAATACTCGTAGCATAGTTTCTATATATGACTTTTTTGTAAAACATTTACCCCCCCCCCCCCCCCCCCCCGGTTTTACCTGCACGTCCTTGCGCATGCTTGCACTCTCTCTCTTGCGCGCGCTCTCTCTCTCTCTCTCTCTCTCGCTCCCCCGCTCGCTCTCTCATGCACGCAGCAATTTCATGAATAAATGAAAAATTAAATACAAACAGGTCGGAAGTATACTTGGGCTCCCAACACAGGTATCGTGTGTGGGAAACAGTGCAATGAGATGAAATTGAAATCACTTTTCTATTTTACAATTGTGTTTTATATTGACTAAACATCTCGCGATCGACTGAGAATCAGTCAGCGATCTACCTGTCGATCGCGATCGACTGTTTGGGCACCCCTGATGTAGATAATGTAGGACCTTACTTTGATTTATCGGATTGTTCAGGCCTTTGCAATTTAAACTAACAAATGTAATATCTCCACCTACATTAGGCGGTATATTATTAGGCTGGGCCATAACACGGCAAGAGCTTAAAGATACTATAATAAAGAAAAGTACCTAGTGTGATTAAGAAAATAAGTAGATAAAATAGACCAAAAAACATATATGAATACAAAAAGACATATGTGCCACCCCCCCATTGAAAGAACTTAAACAAACAGACAATCCCCAAGTCCCCCACCCTTCCCTTCTCTCTCCTAGCAGAAGCATCCTAAAAGGGTGCGTGCTATCTTACCCCTTAACAAACCAAAACCTGTCGTTACTTGTAACTTACCCGTACTCTTAGACGGAGAATGTATAAATGAACTGTCCTATAATATCAATTAGAAAAATAGTGAAAATAAACAGTCTCTGCTTCACAAAATAAAGTATCATAATTCAAAAGCAGTGCTACACTCCTGGTAGCACATAGTGCAGTCCTTAACTAGGCAGGAAGACCTTATAGATAATAACAGAATATAATAAACAAAACTGGAAGGCACAGAAACGGTGTGTGGTAATACTTGATCGGAGTCTGTAAACTCAAAACAGCAGCATCACTGTGCTCCCTGATGCCGGTCTCAGTCTCCATCTGAATCCTGGGTCTTCTTAAGTCTCTTATTTACGAATTCCAATGCCTGGTCCGGGTCCTCGAACCTATGGGTTGGGCCGTTAGGTATGGTGATGTGTAGTGTAGTGTAGCCGGGTACCGGAGGCCATACTTCACGTTAGCACATGAATGTAGCTCCCTCTTTACCTTGACGAACGCCGCCCTCTGCCTGGCCACAGTAGGGGTGAAATCCTGGAAGATATAGAAGATTTCCCGTTGTGCAGCAGGGGTGAAGCCTCCCCAGCCCAACGCAGGATGATGTTTCTGACCTGAAACTTGTTGACTCTGATCACCATCGGTCTTGGTGGCTCACCCCCCTTCGACTTAGCACACAGTGTGCGGTGGGCTCTGTCCAACTCAGGCTCAGCTTCGAGATTCAACAAGTCTTTCAAAAGTTTGGCCACAAACTCTGTGGGGTTGGGTCCCTCGGATCCTTTGGGCAGGCCCACAAGTCGAAAAATTATTCCGCCTGGAGTGGGCTTCTAAATCTTCGCATTTCTTACCCAGAGACTCCATTGTAGCCGATAGCTTAGCCACATTAGCTTGTAGGCTCGTTAGCTGGTCTTCATGATCATTAGCCGAGCGTTTTAGGTCTGAAATAGTCTATTTTTGTGTGTCAACTTTTTCTTCCAACGGTTTCAGGGCACATGAAACTTCTGTCTTAACAGACTCGTATATTATAGATTTGAACTTAGTGACGATTTCCGTTCAGAGATCGTCCATCATGTCCTTAATCAGCATTGCATATCCTCGTTAGCATCCGGCTTCGCCAGGGACCCAGACCCTGAGGATTGCAGCGGCCTACCACGGCCAACTTTGGGTGGTTCATTTCTCGGCCGAAGACTCGCCATTATTCAGTTATGGCTCCCAAGAAGTAGCACTTCACAGCGTGTAATAAATCTTAGCGGTGGACAGTTTTATAACTTTGAATAAATATGTAAAAAATCACATTCCCGCAGAGCTTCCGCTACATCGTCTGCGTCCACCGAAAGTCCCCTTTCAACCCAAATCTTAAGAAGTGTATCTGGAGAAAACTACCAACCCTGCCTTTTAATTCTGACCTGTTTCTGTATATTTGACCAGCTTTTGCTTAACATATTGGATACCTCTGTGCTCTTGGATTTCTGTGTACCAACCTTTTCTAATTGAACAGACTTTGAATGTACTCTTTGTGTTTGTGCATTTGGGTTCTCTGTTTTATGGTTCAGTCTGACATTTTAATTATATTAAGTTTTGACATCGAATGCAAAATTTAAGAATGAGTTTACAGTAAATTTCCTTGAAGTGGCAGAAAGCAACATAGACATCTCAGTGGAGTGTAGCAAAATGTTGAGGGGGAGTTGAGGCTCTGTTTCCTCATTTCGGAGAGGGTGGTGGGGGTGGGCAGTAATTCTCTCAGGTCTATTACCTAACCTCTGTGCCGTATTACGGAGAATGCCGTTATTTCGCCAAACCTTTGCTGGGGTGTACAACAGTTTTTCACCGGAGCCATCCAAACATCCACACCTGCACTTTTAAAGCTGATGGCACGCTCTGTCAGTGCTAAGGACGTAGTAAAAGTGCATTCCCTCTGCACACAGTTGGTTGGGGAAATGAGTAAGGAGCTAGCACCTTAAAACTGTAAACACTGTCACCTGCAGCCCCCATAAGAGCAATCATATATTTGAGCTTGAATGATTGGAAGCCAGCCATCATGCACAGTGCCTTTAGTCTACTTCCTACACAGCCATGCGTCAGGATGACAGAAACGTGTTGACCCAGGCCATATAGCCTACCACTTTTTTGTCAATGACACATTTGGGTCACATATTACTTACACATTACTTACACTACACATTAGTACACTGGACATGCTTTCGATTTACGTAGACATAGGCCTATTTGTTTTCATGTGGAGCCCTCTTAGCAACATGGGTGTAGTCAATTGCACTGATTACATTTGGGAAACCCAATATTGCTGCTTATTGCCTTTTAATGTTGGCCTTTTGTTCCACAGTGTAGAAAGCCTGATGTAGGTCCTTTACTCATATTACCACTGTTTAGGCCAGCTGGTATGCGCTGAGGGACGGCTGTGATATCACAGACATAAGGATATAATTCAATATACAGTACATACTTTTCTCAAAAGGTGAGTTATAGGCAAAAATGTAAACATGGTCTATATAGTCATTAAGTGCATCCTGTCAGCTGATACCCATTGAGACAGCTGCCAAAAACACAAGGGAGTTAAAGCTACCCAGTCCAGCACATAGAAATAAGAGCTCTTGGGAATCTGAAATGGCACATCTTGCTTATTACTTTACACCTTGTCAAAATGATCGCTGATGAAATATTGATTGCCCTGATTTATTGACTGAGTTTGCTTATGTTTTTTCAAATGTAAAGTTGCTTTTGTGATTGTTATGGCCCACTAAGTGCAGTTATGAATAACACCGCTGATGTAGCCTATATCTTTTGTCATAGCAAAGGATATGTCAAAAATGAATTACATTTTGGGAAATTAAATGTGAGAGGCATCAATACATAACTTTGCTTCAATTCACCACCTCACTGTCTCCAATTCTCCCCTGCCCTAGCTGCCTCCAACATGAGCATACGCATGGGTCAGAGTTTGCTTACGATGGTCACATTTTTAAGTTAAGTTTGCATGGGTAGTTCCAGGCCCAATTTGTGCCTATTCTCTAATTGACTTGCAGTAGTTCATGTTGTGTTGTATAATGAAACATGCCAGTTTAAGATTGCCTAATTTCGAAAAATATTCACTGAAATTAGTAGTTTTAACAGCATTGAAATACATCGCTCTGCTGCATTATTTAATCTTGTTTAATCTGAACTTTGTCTACTAAGTGGAAATTACTTGTTGAAACAGTTTTTCTGTCTTTTGTGTATGCTAATTCCTTCATTTGATGTGGCTAAAAGCCTGCACAACATGCTGCAGTCTGTATCACTGACCCCTGTGACCTACATCAACCCACACAACTATCAAAGATTAACATTCATCTTGAAGTCCACAGCATAGATGCTATTCCGTTTTAAGGTATGCATGTGCATGTATGCATGTGCATATAGCATATCTGAGTGTATGCCTACATATGTGTGAGTATTTCTTATTGTTAGTCCCTGCCTGTTTTTGCTTGATTTGTTTACCATATTCCAATGGTAATAATAATAATAATCATACTTATTAAAGCACATTTAAAAACAAGCATTTACAAAGTGCTTTGATAAATAAGAAAAGTAAATCAAAGAAACTAGGTAACTTAAGAAGTAACGAGCAGATCAGTCTCAATATCCCTTCCATTCCACCATTGGGTCTTTAAATTAAACTATTGTAGTTAATTAAAGTTAGGGTAGAACATTCTTTCCATGTTAACCCCTAATATGCGGTGAATGTGAAGACTGTGCCATTCCTTGAGATATAATAGTCCTGTAGAATTTAAAGCCTCACCTTGTGATGTTTTCTTTTTTAATTGAAAAATAAACAAATTTATGCATATATTATAAATGAATACCCTGGTCAAAAACCTTAGTTTTATTAAAGTTGCTGGTAAAGGCAAAACAAAAGGTTCAAAACGTTTTTTTGAGATCACAAGTAACTAAGAGTGAAATGATCACTTTATGAAGGAGTCCAGGAGAACTTCCTGTTGTGAAATATGTCAACAGAATGAAACAAGATAAATAGACCTTAATACATATTATGATGTCATATTGAAGAGAGTTACTGTTTAATTGAAATTGTTACTCTAACTATGCCTGCTTCCCATGTATGCCCACATTGCTTCAAACTAAAAAAAAATAAAATGTGATTTATTGGCTTTAATCTTCAATTTTGGAATGCAAGTATATATCAGCTAATTTTATTTTGTCCCAGATAATATCAAATAAAGCTAATTACATGTATGCTGCACTATAATATTTAAAGAGGGAATTTTGAACGAGATATGTTTTTCTAAGAAGAGAGCCTTGACTGCAGACTCCTTAGCATTGTGTTTGTCTGCATTTGATTCACTCTCCTGTCACACTATAGTTGTTATTTATTACTTTTTGCAGACAGTGTTTCAGACCAATACTAAAAATAGATGAATTTGTTATCAGTGGGCATGATTGACAGTTTGATTATTGAATATTGATATGTTGATGTGTATGGTGAGGGGTAGGTGCTTGAAAATATTTTTGTTTTCCATGGGGTGGCCCAGCAGAAAAAGTTTGGAAACCGCTGCTTTAGTGTATACGTCCTGTATCTGTTTGTTTGCATAAGTTAGGTTACATTTTAAAACAATAATGTTTTTTTCAAAGGTTGTTTTCTGCTAAATAAAAAATTCCAGTAGCCTAGTAAGTAGACGAATACATTGGCATGAATCAAATAACTAAGCTAATAATAATAATAATAATAATAAGTGTTCGCCCCGACTGGTAATTAATTCACTTTTATCACGGCAGCCAACACTGCTTCATAGCGCGCTACTGAAGGCGAGCTGTGTATGTTTCTGGTTGTCGACTTCCTTGGTTCAATTTTCATTTGTGCAAGTTGGCTAATGCAACAAGCTGCGTTGAATAGCTTTGCAAGTCCTCGGACAAAGCAACAATAATACAGTCAAATCGTTAACAACGTTAGGCTGAGTCGGCTGTGAGGGAATGAGTTAACGTGCGTCAACATATATTCGCATTCGCCAAGTCGGACAATGAAATTAGGCAACACCCCTTAAACTTATTATACAACGTGAACTACTGCAAATGAATTATACTTCGTACACGGACCATTCTCATTTACCTTTTATAGGCTAAAAGAGACCCAAAACTTGAAATGAGAAATTCAACATCAGTGAACAAAGCTCGAAAAAAACAACAGCTTTAATGTGCAATTTACATTCCATACATATAGTATACACAGCAAGATACAACCTCCGGAGCGGAACATAAAGCCAACACAGAATTGCCATTAGAAGCCAGCTGGTGTCAGTAGCGCTTCACTGAGTGTGTGTTCTGCCGGTTAATGACTGAGGAGAAGAAGAGTACACACGCAGCACGTCGTCATGATGGTGACGTCATTTGACAAGATGGCGATATCTGCGTGGCAACATTAGCAGCAGAGAGACTGCAGGGGGGGGGGGATGGAAAGGTGTGTCCTTATTTCAATTTCTGTTGTTTTTTTCATGTGGATGCGTTCTTGTTTAATGTTCACAGCGGTACCGAATAACGTTTACGGCCCAGCGCTGCCAACTTGTGTTAGCATGTTAGCTTGTTTTTTATGGCCGATGTTGTGTTGGAGTTTGTTACCGTGTCAGTTAAGGCGAGGTGAGTTTTGGGGCAGCAGGTAACGGAAACGTGCCGACAGCGTAACATACTTTATCTTCAGAGTCAGGTGTCTGTGAAGTGTTGCTGTAGGGTTGCATCAGTACCAAATAAAGGAGTAAATATTTAGTTTGCAGCTCACTGTCACAGCAGTGTGGGATGTGTGAATGTGTGAATGTGTGGTAAGAAATGTGTAATTTATGTGCATTAGGCCTTCTACTAAAGCTGTGTTGTTATGTAGGCTAATTCTATATTAATAAACCTCTTTTACCCCAAAAGGACCCCTAATCTGAAAAAAACTTTAAAATACCTCAGACCCCCATCTGAGAATACGTTACAGTATTTTATTACAGAAAATGAATGAAGTCATGACTATAAGTTTCACATTCTGTCATTGTCTTAGGCTGGAAATAAATTACTCCAATCTTAACTCGGGACCCCTCGTTGCCCCCTTATTGACCTCTGCCAGTTCCTGGACTCCACTTTGAGCACAACTCTTATGGACTTTAAAATAAATGATAAGACAAATAAAAGGTTGAAGCCTTACAACACAAATAGAAAATAAAAGTTTTTAAAAATACTAAAGAGAGGCATGAAGTTTCCTTTATAAACGTTATTTCTTACTGCCCTTACTGTCACATAAAATGCAACGATATACATCTCACCTCTTGCTAGCATGGCATCTCTGTAGCAGCATCTCGGTCCGTTTCCTATTGAAATAAGGTATAAAGTGCTTAACAGTACACACATCTTCTTGATTGCCGTAGCTGCAAAGTATTTTCTTTTTTGCCAGTTTTTCTGTATTTTAATCCACATTTGTGCACCACAAGGCAACCGGACAACACCATCCATGAAATAAACTTTTTTCAGCGCTTTTGTTGCAGTGTGCATATCTGATGCACTAAGAAGGGGCTGTGATTGGATGACAGGGGACACTTGACAAACGTGGTCAGTGCATGATGGGCTACTGGTTTTTTATAATGATCGGATCTAAGATCAGTTAAGTGTCCTCTAATGATTACATAGAACTTCAATACAGGATAAGGGGCGTCCCGCTCTGGACAAATTTAGTTTGAAAAATGGAATGTCCCAGCTAATAAATTATGGTTTAACCCTACTCTCACCTGTCTGTCTGTTTGGATGATTTCAGAGCTGAAAGGAGCCAACAGGAACGTTTGCAGGACGATAACTCGCAACAATAAGCTGCTGATATGAGTTCTTCAAAAGAGGTGAGATCAGAAAGAAATGAACATTTTATAGTACATGGTTCAAAATTTCAAGATCCATGTATGTCTCATTTTTCTCATGTATCTGCATTGTCTTGTTAATTAGGGAAATTCAGCATGAAGTAAAGTGAAATGAAAACAGTAATGTCACAGTGACTGTACCACTGCTCTGAGCTTCACTTTTTAACTGAAATAGACTAACGCACAAGAACTCACTTGCAGCCACAGGGAGTGTGTGTTCAAATCGATCTGAAGTTAAAACTACACGTGCATGTCAAAAAATAAGAATAGCGTGGAGAAGTTCAAGTATCTTTAATAAGGATTCAGTCTGACATAGGTTGTCAAAATGTTTGATACTCTCAAACTTTTACACATCATGTGTTTTACAACTAAAATATATATAATTTTAATTATCAAAAGTATAAAAAAGTACTGAATCCACATCCAAAAAACAACATCTATTTCATAAAACAGGTGTATAGGAGAGGAATGAATTGATCAAAATATTGAAAATGAACTCCAGCACACTGTCTCAATTGCACAACAATATTTGTGTGCTAATTAGACAGGTTAAAAATAAAAACATGAAATTGCCCAATATTGGGACTTCTATTTTTGTTTCTGGGGTACCAATATTGTATCAGTGCGGTATTTGTCCTTATATCATATCAAAGTTTAAAATGTCGGTATTGTGACAACCTTAGTCTGACTTCTGAAGTTCCCTTGCATGGCTGTAAACTTATATATTTCTGTGTGTTCTTGTCTCTCAGGTGAACCTGAGCAGACCTCATCAGTGTCAGCACTGTGAGAAGTCTTTCAGTCGGATCTGCAGTCTGAGAAGACATGAACTCGGTCACTCTGTAGACAAACTGCACCACTGCGAGCAGTGTGACAGCAGCTTCAGCCAGCTGGAGGCGTACCAGCTCCACCTGCAAACACACGCTGAAGAAACACCGTACTCCTGTGACCAGTGTGGGCGGAGCTTCAGCAGCAACAGCTCATACAAAGAACACCTGCGGGAACACACAGGGGAGTACCAGTGTGACCAGTGTGAGAAGAGTTTCACTTATCTCAGTATTTATAAGATTCACATGCGAGTTCACACCGGAGAGAAACCATACAGCTGTGATCAGTGTCCCAAGAGTTTCAGTTTTCTCAGTTCATACAAGAGACACCAGCTTAGCCACAGCGGAGAGAAACCATACCAATGTGACTTTTGCGGGAAAAGTTTTACTCAGTCTGGACATTTCAGTTTGCATCTACGTAACCACACAGGAGAGAAACCGTACGAGTGTGAGCAATGTCAGAAGAGTTTCAGTGACCTGAGCGGATACAGGATTCACATGAGAGTCCATACAGGAGAGAAACCGTACTGCTGCTCCCAGTGTGGGAGGAGTTTCTCTCAGTTAGGTAACTACAAATCACACATGCGCATCCACACCGGAGAGAAACCATTCCAATGTGAACTGTGTGACAAAAGTTTCTCTATATCAAAAACATACAAACAACACATGAACACGCACACTGGAGATAAACCGCACAAGTGTGAGGAGTGCGGGAAAGGTTTCGGTCGACTGAGCAACTACATGAGACACCTTCGAATCCACACTGGGGAGCAGCCGTACAGCTGTGAGCAGTGCGGGAAATCTTTCAACAGTTCATACAGTTACAGCCGACACCTTCGTGTGCACTCTGGAGAGAAACCGTACTGGTGCTCTCACTGTAAGAGATTTTTCACTCGGTCTCAATCCTTAAAGAAACATCGCTGTGTGGAGGTGGAAGATGAGGACAGTCTGACTGTGTGTAAGGAAGAAGAAGAACCACTGAGCTGCTCTCAAACTCAACAGGCTATCAATAACCAACAACGGCCAACAAATTAAACCTCTGTGTGTGTGCATAAAGGACATTATCACCTCACACAAAGCAACCCTGTGGCTCGTTAAAGTGTTACTAATTTATTTTATATAACAACAGAGCATAATGTCGCAGAGACAATAGAACACAAGGATCTCACTTTGACACGTACAATATTTATTGGTGAGATACATATTTATACCATGACAGTATTCTATATTGGTTTGGTCGTTTCTAAGAGATTTTTAACAAACAGTACTTTAAGTAATTTAGTATTTCACCTGCCCATCCTTTTAAAGTCAGTCCAGATGGGTTTTTTTTACAGCACAGGCCCAATTTTCTATTTGTGTTCTTATGTGTAAATGGCGTATGAATACAAAAAAGTTTTGGAAGTGATGCACCATATTTTTTAAGTTGCCATCAGGAATTAGGCTGTAATGGCTGCAACACAAACCCAATGGATGATATATCAATCACAGTGCGCCTTCTATAAGTTCCTGTTTTTTTTTTTTAATGACACCAGACTCCATTGACATAAACAGGCCTCAGTTATAGACTGAAAAAGGAGCAATTCCAAAATCTGTTAAAGCCATTTAGAAGACAAAAATATGTTGAAAAGAGAAAATGAAAATAAATTGGGCTCTGTGATTAAAATTTTTGTATTCTCCTTCGACCCAGTAATTTCTGTAGTCTGAGATTTGAGGAGCTTAATGGACTTTTTAATGACTAATAGTGAGTTTAAAAAGAAGAAATGAATCAACAAACACATCAGTGTAATCAGTGTTTTCTTGTTTTAACATTGTGAAAAGCTGTTTTTATCACTTTTTTTTGACTGAATTAATCAGTTAATCAAATTATTAAATAATTAAAGAGAAATTACAATATTTGTGCCTATCACTCGAGAACAAAAACAAACCGCTCTCTACATATTCATTAAAATGATTCAAAGTTGACTGTACATAAACCTGTATACAAATATTTATTCAAAAATGTATTGTGTCATAGAAACTAAAAGCTATATATGAAATAAATATTTGATTTATTTCATAATTAAATCCTGAACATTTGTCGTGTTTCAATCAGTTTAAACCAGCAAATAATGTTACTTTGATGAGTCGCTATAGCAACAAATCAAAGCTTCCGTTTGTATGTTTAGAAACTGTTTCACTTTGGCGCCATCTAGTGGCTCAATCAGGAATCACAAAGCACTCTACAGTTAACAGCCTATGGCTACGTCTCAGATCCCTCAAATTTCATCCATGGATCCTTCACTTGCCTCCTTCCCTGTGTCTTCGTCTGTCCCACCAGAGATGCAAGGAAACGAAGCGAAGGAGAGAGGGAACGAGGAAATGTGTGAAGAGACATGAGACGTCCTTTCCACAGAAGTGTCGCCCGTTTGTGGCCATGGCATCAGCTGATCACCACTCAGGCTTTAACAGCTGCTTGTGTTCGCTCTCTGTATTAATTATGACAACCTGTGACAGCGTTAGTCTCTGTGTGTGACCTGATAACAAACACCAGCACATGAGGAACAAATGACAGTCTGTTTAAATTAAAAAAACATGTGTACCATTTCTACTGGCAAAAAAGCTCAAACATAATAATATTCTAATATTGACTGTATCGTGTTTGTTCAGCACGATCAGCTCTGGTCAGTTTTCCCGTGCCATCAGCGGCTACGTTCCCCAGCCGGCTAACAGAGACATTGTTCAGTTTGGACCGGGATTACTTGTTTGCCATTGTATCACCTGCTGCTAAAAATGAAAGTGTGTCACTAAATCTGCCAGTTTCCTGTTGTGCTTCAATTGGGTCCATACACTGCCCGTTATAGTCTCTTTGATTAATTTTTTTATGTAATGTCAAAAACTCCAATCATGTATGTCTGTAACCACAACCACCTATTACAGTTATTTTTTTATTGCTATGACAATTTTTTCAATACTTTTAACAATTTTTCATTTCGTTTTTGCATTTTCTTTTGCCTCTGCATTTCTGTTTTGTTGGCACAAGTAAATGCATGTATTTTGTTTCTTTTGCTGCAGGAATTCAAAACAAAAAAGGATTGACCCATATCAGAGTAGCTTTATAGAATGTATGGTTTATGAAAAGAAGACAAGAGACAGAATTGATGCAGTAAAGGTTGTATTTCATTGTCAGCAATCACCATTTTTGATAATGGCAAGTTCCTGTTCGTCATTTACTGTCCAGTACAGTAGATGCTTTCCTCTGCCACCTCATGGAGGTAGACGTTGAGTCCTTAGAGAGACAAAATACAGTTACATATTAGAAACCTGAGGCTTACAGTAACTGTTATACATGGTAACAATTATTTACACTTTGCAGTAGGATAAGCCATTACACAATATCCTACCTGTTGGTTTCTTGAAAAACCCAGACAATGGATGCCACTGTGTCCCGGTTGAGATTTGGCTGTACTCGTTCACCAGCCATTCTGTATGATAACCTGTGGTTTATTACATGGTCTATGATAGTGGCTCTTATTTCAGCTCTGGCTCTTCTTTGAGCTCCACCACGCATTCTAACTCCTCTCCCTATATCTTATCCTCTGGAGACTTTACGTGCTGACACTTTACTCATTACACTGTTTACATTTTCTACATTTTGAATATTTATGCTTTTCTTCATTTTTTTTAATCTTATCTTACAGTATATTTCTACATTTACTGTATGTGTATTACTGTAGTCATTTTTGAGTGTGTATTGTATTGCCAAATGGTCAAATGGAATTGATCAGATCGGACTTAAGCTGTGAGAAACTATAAAATCTTTATTTGAATAGCCATAAAAACATTTCTCAACATTTCTCTCTTTCAGAAGCTTTACAAAAAGTTACAGTAAGCTGAAAGACACCACTTAGCACGGTCACTCTTTAAACCGTAACACCGGTCAATTCAGTCAGTTATTAAAATAATTAACTGATTAACTGCCGTCAAAGTTAACGTCTCTTTTGACAGTTTGATGGTGAATGTGACTGACGATACACTTTTGATCAACTGTGCCCACCTCTGGATCTTTGATGTGCAGTTGAGGTCAAATGCCCCGGGAAATCATAAATCATATCCCTTTTTACAAATAGAAAACAAGAGAATGTTTATTAAAATATAAACCAGAGCTGTGTCATGATATGAGTGAAAGAAAAAAGATTATTGAGGAAGTCAGCCAGACACTGAGCAGCACAACTTCCATAATCAAATCAAAAAGAGGAAGTGTGTGTGTGTGTGTGTGTGTGTGTGTGTGTGTGTGTGTGTGTGTGTGTGTGTGTGTGTGTGTGTGTGTGTGTGTGTGTGTGTGTGGCATATACTCAACCTGCTGATCTTAAAAACAGGATGTTTGGTTGAGAATATTCTGACCTTTTAATCCTAGACTGAAACTGTTGATCTGAAACCACAAGTTCATACTGTGGCTTTTAAAAAAAAATCTTTTACAGAAAGTCACGTACATCGTACATTTGTCCTGTGATTGGCCGGCCTCAGAGATCATTTTAACCTGGTCACCTTTCATGAAGAACAAGGAGCGACATCCTGAGGAAGACTAATGTCAGTTTCTACTGTTCTCTGTTTTTTTGTTTGAAGTGCTTTCTGGGTTTAGATTGTCTTTTTTCTTTTTCAAAGATCAAAATTAAAAAACCTTTAAAATTTCTAAATACAAATATTCAGAACAATAAAAACATAAAATCAAATTATCTCTGAAAAGTGGCGCCAGTGGAACAGTGGTGAGGGCGCGAGCCCCATGTACAGAGGCAGTAGTCCTCGAATCGGGCGGTAACTTGTACATATTTTCAAACTAAATAGTTTTCTCAGGGAAGCCTAAATCCACATTATGACACCAGTGTTTATCATCATCTGATGTCATCTTCTGCTGCATTTATCACTGTCTTTTCTTTTATTATCTTTCTTTTTCATTCTCTGATTGATAATTCCTCTTCGTTTTCCTGACTTTCATTGACAATCTTTGGTTTTCACATGAATAATGCACGAGACGGCAACAAGAGCAGCGCAACAAGAATGAGTGCTGTCAGATAGGGTCCCCTTAGAGAGGTGTTCCCTACTGTCATTGCAGACTGCACATTTTGAGCCTCATTCCTGATAATTAGTGAAGCCTGTTTCAGCTGAGATCTCCTTTAACAGGTCGTGCTGCTTGGCGCCCTCTCCTGACACAAAAAATAATTGCATCCTGTCAGCTCCACTTTATTTTGGTGGCTGTAAACTCTAAAAAGATCACAAGTGTACTATGTAATAACAAAGGTTGTATTGACTTGCTTTGACCACTAGGGGAGCTGACCACAGTTTGTAGTCACATTATTTTGTCTCTATAAAATCTTTAAACAGTCTGCTCAGCTTCTGCTTGACATTCTTATTCATGATGACTTAAAGGGTTAGTTTGATTATCACAGCTGGAGGAAGTGGTGCTTTAACAAAGTGGCCTTCTGACAGTTAAGTCACTTATCCTGATTTATCCTTGGACTTCGGGTCGGTTTCTCTTAAAGTTAGTTCAATGGCGTGGTACAAACGGCCCTGTGCATTCAGCCATGTATAGCCTAGCTTCTGTGCTGGTACTCCAACAGTGGAGATTAAATGGAGATCTGCACTCTTTATGTTACGTTGTTAGCTTGAAATAGATCCACACATTTTTTTACCTTAGTTTATATAAATAACTTAATGATGAGCGTTTATATCTAGATTTAGTTGATGACTATCACATTGTATCCCTGATTCTCAAATGTAAATGTTAACGAGGAAGAGGCTAAATGCTAGCTGTGTTCTTATGGTAGCTCACTTTTTTGTTCTCTCTGGATTTTCAGTTTTAATTGTCTGTATAGTTTCTGATTAATGTGGAAGCTTTGAAATGAAAACAGATGCTCAGATTTGCGAGGATAACATGACAAAAACCTGACACATAACAGTTGAGACAACATTTGAGCTCCCACTTGTCAATCAAAAAGGCCGTGCCCCTAATTCGACATCATTTTAAGTCTTAATATAAACAGTTGAGTTGATAAAAACTCTGCTAGTAAAGTTTTAATGAAGAGAGAAATTAGCTAAAGAGACCAAAACAATGTTTGTCCCAGGCTGTCAATAAGTTTATTACTGCTGTAAAGTTGGACATTTTATCTTCTACTTTCCAAAGAGTAAAACTTAATTTTTGGAAAGGATACCAGTTAATATGGGGCTCTACAGGGACTGATTCACTGTGAGACTGCCTCTAGTGGACTCTAGAGGAACAGCAGTTTTTGTAACTTCTGCATTAACTTCTTCTCTTACACCCCCCGAAGGTTGCAGCTTCTTAAGGACTTTGCTTTTAAACCAGATGTGTTAACCCTTTATCAACAGCTGGGACACAGACAGGTCTATCATTTTAATCTGACTCTTAACATGTTTTGTTGTGAAGTCACAGGGAACACACTGAGCAGGTTTCATTAACAGAAATATAACTTTATTTAAAAATGATACAGAGACAGACTCAGAGTTCATTTCACTTCTCACTTCATTATACGTCCGTGCATCAAACTTTTCTTAAGCCGTTTTCACATATATACTCCTAAATATATCTAGATAATTTCCAGAGGACAGCTCAGATATTCTCCTGACCTGGCAGTTCACATATGATCCTCACAGCAGAGACTATCCCTGTCAGACAGGAGGGGGGGCGGGGGGTCTCCCGAAGTAAGACGTGACGTTTCTGATGCGCCGTTATCAGCCGCAACATGATACAATGTTTGCCCCACACACACAAATAAAAACAGTACCGGTAGGTTTAGCTAGGTTATTTAGCCATGAGCGACGACTCCGTAAGCAGCAATGGCACATGTGCCACGGAAATGTCATTTGAAGTCGAAGACCTCTCTCCTCCAGAGTCTCCTGTAGACTCTCAAATAGAGTACGACCACGGACTTCCAGATCCGTATTGTTTTGACCCGTTAGTAGGGGCAGCGAGAGCAGAGACAGCTGATGACGAGGACAGTGAGGTGCAGGAGAGGATGGGGGACGTTTCTGAATGGTACACGAGGCCCCCTGGAGGATTTACGGCTTTTAAATTTTAGACAAATAACCACTGTTATACGAGCAGGGTATGTCTGTCTGTGAATGGCTCAGTGTGCATGTGTGTGGGTGGGGGGAGCAAGTGAGTAGAGAGAGAGAACGAGGCGATTGTGTGTGTTCGGCAGGTGTGTGCGAGAGGCACGTTATGATGCCGGGGACCGGAGCAGAATAAGCAGGAGAAATCAGTCACGAGGCTTTTATAGGTTTGGTGACGTAGGCATTCACTCCTACGTAATACTGTACTCCACACAGCCGTTAGAGTTTTTCAAACGGAAGGGCAAACACTATGCACATATCTAACACAATATTTTGAATTTCAATACTTTGTACTCAAATGTCGAGATTTGGACTTGAATTGATCCATAACACTACTCAAATACAGAGGTTTATAGTTGAAAAAAGTGGTTTTAGGGTTTAGTTACTCTTTAAGTAGAATTAGTGCACTTTTTATACAAGTCAGTCATTTGAAATACCCTCTATTGCAGCTTGATATTGAAGTACAGAAAGGTTTGTACTGTAATACTATGATCAATAATAAATGCCACATGCCCTCTTTTCTCCACACATCAGATTCATCATGTTCTTCCTGTGAATATTTTCACATTTAGATTCACTACTGACCACGAGGCAGTTCACAGTTGTTAACGAAGGAGTCTTTAGTAGTAAAGGAAAGGGGACAAGGGCTGTGGAAACAACAAAGGAACGGATGGTGTTAGCTTACAGCCTGTGTATGACCTATGAGGGGAGTGGGGAGACAGTCTTGTCCTCAGGTGTGTCTTCCTCCAGCAGAGGACACAGAGACACTGACGAGTCTGGCAGGTCAGACCAGAACCCGAACCCGGGGTAGAGCAGCTCAGTGAAGGTGTTGTAGAAGGTGTGGATGTGACTCAGCGAGTCGGAGGAGACGCTGTAGAAGGACAGGCTGCCGGCAGAGTAGTCCACGTACACTCCTACTCTGTCAGAGACGGAGGAGATGGAGGACGGGGTGATTGATGCTCCGACGTTGTTGTACCACACTGTGTAACCACTGTCGGAGCACTCCAGACTCCAGGATTGGTCGTTCCATCCAAACTCACAGTCGTTTCTGTGTCCTCTCCTGCTGATCCCTTTGTAAGACACAGACACGTCCACCTGTCCTTTCCACTCCACCTCCCAGTAACAGCGACCGCTCAAACCCTCTTTGCACAGCAGCTGAGGACAGAAGTCAAACCTGTCGGGGTGATCGGGATACGACTGCTCTTCCTGCATGTGGATCAGCCTCCTGTTGTTGTCGCACAGTTTGAGCTCTCTGCTCATCGTGTTTGGATCGAATGTCAGTTTACAGGAATCTGACGGAGAGAAGAACACAGTGATTGATGACAGACCGCAGATAAAAAGTGGCAACTTAAAACCTAACCTACTGGTTCTTGGATAACTGTTTTAAAGCCTCCAATCTTGCTTACATTTTATGTTAACAAAATGTAAGTCAATCGCAACATTTTGAGGTACATGATTGCACTGATGCATGGACGCAAAGCATCCAACTTTAATTAAATTAAAAAGCTGTGACATCATATAATTTCAATTTCACACAAAACTGTACACAATTGTTGATTCGTTTGTATTGAAGAGAAATGGGATAATAACTTTAGAAATAAGTTGTGTGATGATGATAATGATGATGATGACATCAGAGATCTGAGATCTGAATGAGTGATGTCATAGTTTAAAGAGAATTCATCCTGTGATATTTCGCTTCCATGAATCATTTCCAATCTCTCGCTATTTGTCCCTGATTTCTGACTCTATCCACTGTCCTTTCTCTACAATAAAGGCATAAAAAGAACACGCTTACACTTCCGCAGACCTCGTTTCAACCATCGCACTCCCGCAGGATCCACCCTGAAAAAAAGAATTGGATCAGACCAGCACATCCTCATTTATTAATACTTCCACCTTATGAAAGTTACTGCTGATTGCTTTCTGTCAACAGCATATGCCAGCTAATGTTTGCCTCAGGCACTTGAGTGCACTGTACTTGAAATACCGTCAGCAGCTCCATTTCTGTATCTGGCTTGTTTTGCATATCTATGGGTCTAAATGATTGAAGAGATTCAGCTGGGATTCACACAAAAGCACTAACAGCTACATTGTAATCTTTATGGGCACATGCAAGGAAGGAAACAACAAAAAGGTTGATTGCAGCTGCAGCAGGTAAGTCAATACCTGAGAGTTTCTGGTCTCCAGGGAGAATCCTCCAGCAGCTTCACTCCTGAATCTCCTGGATTGTTGTAGCTCAGGTCCAGCTCTCTCAGGTGAGAGGGGTTGGAGGTCAGAGCTGATAACAGAGAAGCACAGCCTTCCTCTGTGATCAGACAGCCGGACAGACTGCAATGAAACCACAAACATGGAAGATTATTTGAGAGCATCAAGAGGGCTCGAATCAGGGTCAAATTAAACTTTTGGTCAGCACAGAATTTTAACTTGATTCGTTGAGATTTACTTCACAACAGAACTACAATAGTATGTCATACTGATTAATTAATACTGTGCTGCTTTTTTCATACCCTGAAACATTTCAGTCGCATCAACGCCACCAGCGTTAAAGCAAACTCTTACTAAACAGACTGCTGCTCACAACAGAACCCTTTGCAAACTAATATCATTTGCAAAATGTTGACACCCCACTGTTGATGTTTAAGAGTTACTTCATACTGTATGTAAAATGAAATAGTAATCAGATAAACAAGTTGAGACATTCTGACCTTAGAGTTTCAAGCACGCAGTTTGGACTCTTGAGTCCGGCAGATAACTTCTTCACTCCTGAATCCTGCAGGTGGTTGTTACTCAGGTCGAGCTCTCTGAGATTAGAGGACTGACAGCTGAGAACTGAGGACAGAGATTCACAGCTTCTCTCCGAGAGGTTACAGCCGCCCAGCCTGAAGAGAAATTAATTAAGTCAGACACTGTACAAGGTGACTTTTTTAAAAACAGCTGTTTTGATTTAGTGAACAACACGTGTCATAGGTGACATGATTGACAGGTGGGTGTGATGTTACAGTTTGTTAAGAGGCATAAAACTCGCCTCAGCTCCAGCTCTCAGCCTGTTGTTAGCTGGACTAAAAGTCAGGCTGAGGCAGGATTTCCAGCAGGGCGGCTGCAGCCGATGAGCCTCCAGAGCCCCCTGACGTAACAGATGGCTGACTTCACTCAGGCTTTGTTCATTAAAATTTACAGTCTATGGTCGCACCCCTTTCTCTCTTTCTCCTGTTTCTGACTCTATCCACTGTCCAATCTCTAAAATAAAGGCATAAAACACCAAAACAATGCAAATTGCAATAAACAGATCACTGCTATAAGTCAGCGGGGTATAAGCCACTTGAGGCTTCTGTTATACTCAGACACATGATTAAAGTGTTCTTCCAGGGTGTTGCATTTAGCGTTTCTCGGTGAACAATGTGTGCTAATTGATTAAATGTGTGTTCTGAGATTTGTAAAACTGTGATTTAGAATTATATTTAAGTGAGATCGATGGAACTGTGCTTAGAGTTTAGCAGTTTGGAGTCTTGTTGTTGATACATTAGCTTCAAGTTTTCAGATTTGCTCGCATAGTTCCATTTTTGTGTGCGTACACAATTGGGAGAAAACTGTAATTCAACTATCTCTGGACTTACAGGGCTTTGTTGGAGGCTTTGACCACTGGCAGCAGCCTCAAGAGAGCCTCTTCTGAATCAGAGTATTTCTTCAGATCAAACATGTTCATGTCTTTCTCTGATGACAGTAAGATGAAGACCAGAGCGGACCACTGAGAAGGAGACAGTTTGTCTGTGGAGAGACTTCCTGATTTGAGGGCCTGTTGGATCTCCTCCACCAGAGAACGATCATTCAGTTCATTCAGACAGTGGAACAGATTGATGCTTTTCTCTGCAGACTGATTCTCACTGATCTTCTTCTTTATGTACAGGACTGTTTCTTGATTGGTCTCATTGCTTCTTTCTGTCTGTGTCAGCAGGCCGCGCAGGAGAGTCTGGTTTGTCTGCAGTGAAAGACCCAGGAGGAAACGGAGAAACAGGTCCAGGTGTCCATTTGGACTCTTTAAAGCCTTGTCCACAGCGCACTGGTAGAGGTGTGCCTTTGGAGAGTGGTCTTCTGTTGTGGTAGACTTTTGGAAAGTTTCTTGTTCTTCTGACATCAGATTGACTCCAGAGTTGGTGACAGTCAGATGGACATAGAGAGAAGCCAGAAACTCTTGAACGGTCAAGTGGATGAAGCAGTACACCTTGTCCTGGTACAGTCCGCTTTGCTCTATAAAGATCTGTGTGAACACTCCTGAGTACCATGAGGCTTGTTTGATATCGATGCCACACTCTGTCAGGTCTGATTCATAGAAGATCAGGTTGTCTCTCAACAGCTGCTCAAAAGCCAGTTTTCCGAGGGACTCGATCATCTTCCTGCTATCGGGACTCCAGTGTGGATCAGTCTCATCTCCTCCATCATACTTCTTCTTCTTCCGCTTGGTCTGAACCACCAGGAAGTGGATGTACATCTCAGTCAAGGTCTTGGGCAGCTTTTGAACTTCTGTGGTTTTCAACACATCCAGAACTGTAGCAGTGATCCAGCAAAAGATTGGGATGTGGCACATGATGTGGAGGCTTCGGGATGTCTTGATGTGGGAGATGATTTTGTTGGCCTGATCCTTCTTTTCAAATCTTTTCCGGAAATACTCCTCCTTCTGTGGGTCAGTGAAGCCCCTGACCTCTGTCACCATGCCAACATACTCAGGAGGGATTTGATTGGTAGCTGCAGGTCGTGTGGTTATCCAGAGGCGAGCAGAGGGAAGCAGGTTTCCCCTGATGAGGTTGGTCAGCAGCACATCCACTGAGGTAGACTGTGTGACATCAGTCAGGATCTCAATGTTGTGAAAGTCCAGAGGAGGTCGACACTCATCCAGACCGTCAAAGATGAACACCACATTAAACTTTTCAAACCTGCAGATTCCTGCCTCTTTGGTTTCAGGGAAGAAGTGATGAACAAGTTCCACCAAGCTGAACTTCTTCTTCAGCATATTCAGCTCTCTGAAAGTGAATGGAAAGGTGAACTGTATGTCCTCATTGGCTTTGTCTTCAGCCCAGTCCAGAGTGAACTTCTGTGTTAAGACGGTTTTCCCAATTCCAGCCACTCCCTTTGTCATCACTGTTCTGATAGGTTCATCTCTTCCAGGTGAGGCTTTGAAGATGTTCTCACATCTGATGGTTGTTTCTGGTCCAATCAGTTTCCTGGATGCTGCTTCGATCTGTCGGACCTCATGTTCATTATTGACCTTTCCATCCCCCCCCTCTGTGATGTAAAGCTCGGTGTAGATCTGATTCAGAAGGGTCCGGTTTCCTGCTTTAGCAATCCCCTCAAAAACAGAATCGAACTTCTTCTTCAAGTTATTTCTTAGTTTATGCTGATAAACCGGAACAGGATGTTCTGAAGGAACACAACAAAAAAGAGCTTAATTCCCCACAATAATAATTGGACAGATATGGTTAAACCTCTAAATAAATCAGTCCCTCCAGGATGTCTCAAGCTTTCTCTGTGCTAGTTGTGGCCAGGGATTGGTTGATTTTGCACAAATCTGCTCAACTGAAATATTGCAACTTCCTGGAGTGACTGATAAAAGGCCTTTTTATCAATTATTTAATCATTTAGAGAAACTCTCTTACTTCTCTGGAGACAGTCAGCCAGCTCTTTGTGGTTCATTCTCCTAAGGAAGTGCTGCATGATCTTCAGAACAGCTTCTCTACTGCTCTTCCTCTCCTCCTCATCCCCCCAGTCTAACATCTCCTCATCCGCCCTCTGACTCTCGGTGCATTTTTGGGAATCTGGATCCAGATCTTTCTTGATGTTCTTCAACTCCTTTTTCACAAAAGTGACAATTTTCTCCTCCAGCGGCTGTAACAGAAAGTTATATGTATAACGTAATCAAACTAAAATCATCATACCTAACTTCAACAGCTGGAAAGACTATATGGAGCAGCATGGAGATTATTGTGAACAGAATAGGTTTACAGTACTTGTTGAACATGTACAGACCTCAAATATGGAGTCCAGGTGTGTTTGATGCTGCTGGGAAGACTTATCACGAGGAACATCAAAGCTCTCCTTGTCGACTCTGAGGAGGAATCAAGCAGAATCAGCTACCATTGTGTTTGTTCAACAAAAGAAACACAAGGTTCATTTTCATGAGGGATACATGCATATGAATATATGAAATATCACATATTTTTCTGGGAGCTCCTGAGCTCTTGTAGGTTCCTCAGGATTGTTGGTGAGGACAGCCAGAACAACTTGGTGGACAACACTTTTTCAACTTGATATACCAACAACAGGAAGTAGTCAAGGTCAGGATTACCTGTTGCCCTAACTAGAAAACAGAGAAGCAAAGAGAACTCTGAGTTCTTGGCCTGGCTAATAGTTAGGATCAGGAAATTTGAAATTCTAGAAGGAAAGTATTTTTTCAGTTCATGTCTAGTCAATGGAAACTGATCTAGATGAACACAGATGCAGGACGTCCTTCCAGGAAAAAATTAAGAACTGTAACATGATGTCCGTCATAGAGATTTGGATTGAACCTTTGATGCCTGACTCAGCCATAGTCCAAGAAATGTAAAACTTAAGCATCAGGATCTGAAAAATAGACTAGAGTGAAAGATGGAGGTGTCTGCTTCAGTGTTTAAGATACTCCATCCATCTGTCCAGACATTGTTTTTCTTCTTCCAGGGCCTGGTCGTGGTGGCAGTTGGCTAACACCTCTATATGTGCTTAGTGAACTTCATCAGTCAGTGAAGGTTTCAAAGCTGGAGATTTAGAATCCCATTTTCAGTATCAGATTTAAATCCTCACCTTTGATAACCGAAGTCGAGTTCCCCTTTGAAGAATACAGGACGATCCATAGACCAGTCACTTTTAGCATACTTGGGTTTAGGTTCTCCGGGCTTCCTCCTGAGAGAAACACAAAACACATTGTGCACTGCATTCACAACACACAGAAACACAATCATTCAGTCACATATACACTAACTGTGACAACTTTTTGGATCTCTTGGGATTGGAGTTATTTTATTAAACATGAGTTTTAGTATTAAAAAGTGTCTTTTTAAAAACTCTGTACTTAAGGGGTCGCAGGTGCCCAAAGCCGCCTGCGACACCCCAGGCGCGGAAGAAAAGGAGACTCCCGGTGGAGGAAACCCCTCTCCGATTGATGGCAAGCGACTTGTGTAAATCAGTGTACTTCTAGTGATGAAAGACACAACAGAAAACTCAAAGTACTTTTTGGAGTCTCTGTTTTTTTGAAATGTTCAAAATCCCTGGTGCTGCTGTGGTGGAATTTCTGTAGTTATTTAGATTATAATGTACAGATGTCACTAGGGTTATTCACTGTTCTCTAATGTCAGTCAGACCTGACAGAGTTCAGTTGTTATTAGAACACCAAGTACAGCTTGGAGAGTGTCAACTGTTCTTCCTGATATCTGCAAGGATGTTTGGTAGACTTATTGTCTGCTCCAGTGTTATAAATGTCACAGTTTAGTCTAGGTGGGTCAATGTGACATGACCCTGATAATGATAATGTCTTTTTGTATATATGCGATGCCTTTTGAGAAGTTCGGCAGATGTGATTGAGCAAGACACGAGTACAGAAGTGTGATGTTGAATCATGTCTCCTCCGGAGTATTCATCTGATGAATAAACTTTCATCAACGTAAACCATCTGAGTCAACTGAGTCTTAGTAATTTCTTCAACAGCTGCTATGGTGCTGGTGGCCAGCAGAGCAGTCAAGCTCACAGAGGACGGGCACATAATGTGGAAGTCGAGTTAAAACACAGAGCAACATCAGCATTACAATAATGCTCAGTAATCTTTCTGACATTTCTAGAATCTTAATGCCTGTGGCTAGACATCGCTAATTGTATCTGACAGTAAAGACAGCTGAATGAACTCAGATCCATTTAAATTCCTGGTTTGGTCATTAGCAAATATTCTCTGATGTAAACATTAGTGTCTGCATATAGAAAGAAATATATCAATCATTCAGCCTGTCATCAGAAGTGACCTGTTACACCCGCTGACCTCAGCATGCATTAGAGGTTTAGTTGTCTCCCTGAGATACATGGTTAAGGTACAGTCTGCCATCACCAGTTATGCCAAGAATAAAAGTGACAAAACTCAAAGACAGATTGATACGACTTCAGAGAGAGAAGGATTCTCAGAAAAAAAATCAAAGCACAGCCTCAAGGGGAAACATCCCAACCTCCATCTTTAGTCTGGAACAACCCAAGACAACGAACAGAACTTCAGATGAGAGTCTGCTGAAAGAATTCCAGGACCCAAGCAGCCTGAAAACCCTTTAGGGCAGAATGACGCACCTTTTTCCAGAAGAGAGAAAGTACAAAACACAAGATTCACTGCAAAAAAGAATAAGGAAGAAGCCTTCACCTCAAATCACTATAAGCTGCTACCTTAATCAGAGGGCATACTGCAATGGGAATATATCCAAGTGAAGATCCTGATGGTTGCTAGAGACAACCAGGGAAGATAACTGGTCATTGCAGATAAGAGATGTAGCCTAAAAGCTAAAAAGTTCAAAGGTGGTGTACTGGCAGAGCTTTGTTATGGAGCTGTTGTGGACTCACTCTGTATTTCAAGGGCGTATTATTTCAATAGCTGTCCAAGCAGCCCAGATGAAAGTATCTTGCAACACAGCCTGGTTTGGCTACTTCCCTGCCTTCAACTCTCCTACACAGCACATAGTCAGGATGGAGCTGCACAGCACAGCTGCCTTCTTTACCAAATGGCACAGGAGGAAGACATGACTTAACTAGAACAACGCAAAGGTAGAGGACGAAGCAACAGAGTCTGCTGTACAATCACTCTAATGGGAATATCTGTCCTTGTATCAATGCCATGTATAGTTCAAATTAATCACAATATCAACGTAAGAGCTGAGAAGAACATACTGGAGAACAGAAAACATAATGAAGCAGTTTAATCACATACACAGAGATTTTAGTGATTGCATGCATACAGTCCATGCACCATCCAAGGTTCCCAGGACATTAACATCATCACCCTCTCCCACAGGCGTGAGGTGAATTCTGCAGATAATATCTTGCTGCATTCTCACATCAGCCCACTTGGACTTCATGTGTAAAAAATACTAGGGGGCTCCTGGAAATATCAGGAGATTTTCAGGAGTTTTGTGCATGTGTGAGGGGGTTTAGTCAGGAAAGGATTTAAAGCTGGAGATCTCGCAATTCATTCTAAAAAACACATATTTCTATTTTTTATCATCAGTTTGAAGTCCTCACCTTTGATCATTGCAGTCACATTTACATTTGAAGAATACAGGACGATCCATAGACCATTCACTCCTTGCATCATTGAGTTCCGCTTCTTTGCATTTCGTCCTGTGAGAAACAGAACACGGAGACTAAATCAGTCCTTCACTAAAATACACTCACTGTGCACAATATATATTCATCTTTGGGGTTCTGAGTTATTTTCTGGATGGATGAAGTATATCGATGAAACATATTTCTCTTTAAAGGTATATTCGCCATGTAGTGTAGAAGCTGGAGCGGCTCTCAGAGAATCTGACGTTAGAGTATTGAAGAAGTCTTGCTGTGGAATTAAGGATGTCAGAAAACTAACCCTTACTTTTTTTTTTTTCAGGTGGGCCAAGGGGGAATTTTTTCTTAAAGTTACTTTTTGGGCTTTTTTGCAATTATTGGATATAGGCTGAAGAGAGTAGGGGACGACGCAGAGGGCCAAGATCGGATTTGAACCCTCAGGCACTGGGACGAGGACTACAGCCTCTGTACATGGGGCGCAACATAACCGCTTGGCTATCGGCGCTCCAGGTAAGGGCAATTAAACTATTGATGTGACTGACCAAACTTTTCTTTGACCACTTGACAGATTAGATTGTTGTTTGTCTTTGCCGCTGCCTCCTGTGGTCAGACTGTGACAAATTTGTCAGCTTCACAAGTCATGGAAAGCTTTGGGTCTTAAGGTTATACCCTATTTATTAGGGGGTCTAAAGATAAACCGTCTATATCAGTAACTGATTTTAACTTTAAAGTTCGGAGTGACTCTGTCCTCAGAGATCTGGATCAGTACAAACGTACTATGAGCCGGCCTGTTATGAACCGCTTCATTCAGGTTTTGCTTCCTATCACTTTGTTAAGCGCCTTGAATTTCCCTCTGGGCATTAAGAATGTATTTTTGATTGATCTCTGAAGAAAGATAGAATACAAAAGTGAGCTCCAATTAGTCGTACAAAGTTAAAAAAGATAAAAAATATGAAAGGAGAAATAACCGACTAGATAGATGGTAACATATTCATTTAATTGTCTTTCTCAGATAAATAACCCCACATTTAGTCTTACTGATTACTTACTTAGCACACATCTTTGTTAAGAAGCACTGAACTTTAAAATAAATGTAGCATTTTACAAATTGAATCAGAATCAGATTTATTGGCCAGGTATGCTTACACACACAAGGAATTTAACTTATGTGAACTGTGCTCTGTTATGTACAGGCACAACATTAAATATTAACAATAAACTTAATAAGAAAAGACTAATATTTACATGACTAAATATGAAACAGTGCAGTGGTGCATAGTGCAAAAGATGCTGAAGTAACATGATAAGTAAAATGCAGATATTGCTCAACAGACTGGTTGTTCTGGTCAGCAAACTGTGTGAACGTGAGCGTCTGATTCATAACAATTTAAAAAATGGTAACATTCATTCTTTGAATTTCTCACCTGTGTTCAGCATTTTCTCCATTTCTGAAGAAAACAGGACGATCCATGGACCAGGTGCTCTTTAAGGACTCACATCTGGGTTCATGTTCAGGACAGTGTGCAGTCCGATGGTTCCTGACAATTATTTAAAATCACATATTTAGGAAAATACTTCCTGAGAAAAATAAATGTTGCTGCAAAAAACCTGAACAATCCCTTTAATTCAACTTTGTGTGCTAGATATAGATGTGCCATTTAGGGCTGACGACCATGTAGTCAAATCTTCGACGATTTGTAGGTGACAGCCTCAATCGAACACCAGGATCATTCCATTCCGGCTGTATGGGGGTGTTTAATGTCTAATTGTACATAGATCTGTCTGTTGATATTGATATGAATCTCACCCTTTTAATACTTGTAATGCAGTTCTGAATACCTCTCATCCTTTAAATCAATCTCCTTAGTGTGTGCATGAAGAAAACACCCCAAAGTATTGATAGAAGCAGCAGGGCCATGTTTAGAGAATTTCAGTGGCTACAAGAAATGTCAGTCATTAGCGCAGGCACATGTAATTGGCCGTCAGAACAGGGGGAGGCACCTCCTTTCAACTCAGGTTCCCATTGGTTGTTATAAAGTGTTATGAGCGGTCATCAAAAGGTCAGCAGACTAGCGGATTGCTTACGTAGGTCTTTATGGATGTAATGTGCTTGGATTAAATCTTTCATAGATTTGAACCCAGTTTTGGTGAATTATCATGATCTGGAGAGTTCAGTAAATCTTTAAAAAAAAAAAAAAAAACTATGAAGGAAAGGCAAAAACATTTCATGACATTTGCACAAAAAGGTTTGTTTGTGTCTCATGAAACGTTTTTCATGTCGTGTAATAGTTTCATGTTTCACAAAATGATTTTATGACTCTTTGATGAAAATTGTTTGATTAAATGTTTTTGCATTTTGTGAAATGTTTGTATGCGTCAGTGAAATGTTTTTGCAGCTGAAACTGTTAAGTTTGCACTACAAACAAATATTTATGAAAAAAAAAGACTTTTTGAAGTCTCTCACCTTTCATCATTTTTAAAGAAAACGGGACGATCCATAGACCAGACACTCTTCCTGGACTCACATCTGGGTTCATGTTCAGCACAGTGTGCAGTTTGATGGACCCTGACAATTATTAAAGATCATGTTTTTAGAAAAATACTCACTTTATAAAAAATTACATGGAAGGATAATGTCTGAATACTGGCCTGGGCTTCATCTCACCTTTGAGCTTGACCTTCCTCACACAGAGCGCCTTTAGAGGGGGTGACGTCCTCTCCTCTGTCCTCACAGGGCTCCATCACTGAGCCCTCACCTTCACACAAACATGAACACCTGCGGGGAGAAAGCTTACACATAACATGATAACCTCAGTGACATCACCAACACACTAACCTGACTGAAGTAGGACTGTTCCAAAACCTAGACATATCTATCTATGACATAGATTCTATGTGGACATGATGAAAAAAATGCAGACAAACTCCTGCACTCTGTCTAAATTGTAAAATAAAATGCTCCGTACTGTTGTCAACCTATTTGTACAACTAAGACAGAGTCCGGGAGTTTGCTTACAATGTTTCATTAATCAATTTCCTTTCATCGCACCTGTTGCAGTATTCTTCAAAACAAAGAATCATTCAAATAACGGAGATCATATTTGTTCAAAACACGTGGTATTGAGAAAGTATCGGAGTATTAAACATTTTGAAAACCTTAAATAGCAGTTTGATGGGCAAAGGGGTCTCGTGATGAAAGACATGACGTAAAAAGAATGATGCGGAAGAGACAGAAGAAGCAACAGAGTCTGCTATACGACTACACGTTATCCCGCTGCGTTCTCACATCAGCTCGCTCATGCAGAAAAAATACAAGGGGGCTGGCAGGAGAAACTCCGGATACAGTCTGGGTGAAAAAAAAAAAAGTCTGTTTTCGTTCACACGTGCAGCTCAACCCGAAAACCCCCGTTTTTCAGGAGTTTTGTGCATGTGTGAAACACTGCAAGCTACCAATTAAGGACTTAAATATCAAAGTTTTTGTAAATAAGTAAAACATTACCAAAGAATTAAAAAAACACATCACACAAATTAAGCATGATTACTTTTTCCTCAATCAACTTTTGGTTTGATTCCATTATTATCATTATTTAAGTTAACGTAAAAATATTTTACTTCATCCATAAAACTTTACCAACAATCTTAATTTTCCCCCAAATCAACAAACGTTTGGCCTTGACCCAGCTGTATCACTCCTCAAACTTATTATTTAAAATATCTGAACTATTTGTAATAAATTAAACATTTAAAATAGCCTAATATCATAACCTTTATATGAGAAGTATCATCTTGTGAGGTGTGATTCACTGTAAAGGGAATTACATTAATAATAGGCCTAGGCTACTTATCAAGAATTTTCATATGAAAAACTGCCTTTTTATGTTACCAAGTTTCCTGCACATAACCTAGACTGTAAATATTAAAATCCTGGATCATAACCAGCCTTCATGTCTGACGTTTGTGACAAAACAATCCGCGAGTTATGAATATTTTATGTATGTAGGCCTACAGACTTCCTGCAGCCACATTTTCTTTCAGAGCCACTGCTACCCCGCTCCAAGATGGCACCTAAGTAAACATAATGGTGCATTCATGTGCTGTCGGAAAACATCGGAAAAAATTAGATTCCAAGTTGTAAAATGCATTTGAACGCCTGCTCAAGTCGGAACAACAACTCGGAAACTCGAAAAAAAAGTCAGGCGTCCGACTTGCCGACATAATCGTCATCACATGGGGGGGCAACATATATTTTTATTAGTTCACGCATTGCACATCAACTAGGCTGCAGGCTATTTGCTGATATAACTTGTACCAGAGACATTCAACACATTTCGTTCGTCGCATCCACGATGTTTGTTGCTGTTGCAATATTCCGACTTTCTGAACTGAAATCACGAGAACACACTGAAGTCGGAAGGACGACTTCCAAACTCGGAAACTGGGACCATCCGAGGAGCACCCGAATGCAACATAATGCTCATGTTTACAGCTATCTACGGAGTTCCCCCTGCACTTCATCTCCGTATAATTTCAATAGCCTATAAAAACCAGCGCGAGTGGATTTATGACAGTAGCCTTCTGAAAATAAGACCCGATGTGTCATTATTATAGGTTACAATGTTACAATGTTACAATATAGATAGGTATAGGCAGGCTACTCTGTTACACCATAACACAACATGCTGTGCCTCACACAGCTGTGGAAATGACTCATACCTGTCTGAATTCAACATGTCCCTGATCCAAACACTGCCCGTGATCGTCTTAAACCACAGCGAAGACAAATAATGACATCAGCGCGAACACGGACTCGTTTATTTCTCTTCTTTCACTCGTTCTCAGCCGCCTGACACCGACTCTTACCCGGCCGTAAACAAGAGCAAAACTGTGAGCATAGACATGAGAAAAGGTCTTAAGTCCGACTGTTGATTGTATCTGAACTGTAGGCTAGGAGAGTTTAAAATAATCATACTGTTAAAAATGTCGAATACAAACCTCTCTTTGCATAGAACAAATAAGCTGCGTCACACCAAGTGGCAGGAGCTCATCTCATGGAAAGTGAAAGTTAACTGCGACGGGAAAGTATACCGCAGGGGCGTGCACAGTCTATTCTGGCGGGAGGCACTGCCGTGGGGGGATATAATGACTTTATGAATAAGAATGAATTCACAAATACTTAATTACAGGAAAGTATTTGACATATTTTATATCCCTGTATAGACTGAATTCAGGGTGATTGGGACACACAGACACACACACAGACATCTAGCAGCAAGCTCTGGTGTTGAATAATGCAAAAAAAAAAAAAAAATTGCAGTTCATTGAATGTCCCCTTTTTCCAGATACACTTTTTAAGATTTTGGTTAAAATTGTCTTTACGTCCTGACAGAAATGAATAATTCATGTGCTGTGAAAAAGGAACAAAAAAAATCTGTCATCTGTAGAAGTTGTAAGCCTGTAAAAACTTTGAACAATGTCTGCCACGAGGTACCAATCTGATGAACCAATCACAGCCTCCTTGTCTCCCTGCTCGCTCTCTACCCCATGCATGCACAAGCCCACACTCAAAGCATGAGCTGAGGTCCGCTTCTGGATCAGTGGTGCTGTTGCATGTAAGTGAGGGGCGTTTCTTTTGAGGGAGATTGTTGTGGAGTTGTGGAGATTTGGTATCGTGAAATTTGAATAGGTGAAACACTTCTATGCTATATTTTCTAAACTGAATACACAAACATTACTCAAAGAAAAAAATGGGTCCCTGGAAAACTGTTTGGAGCTAAAAAGCTACCAGGAGAGTTACAGTTTCACTGTTGCGGGACCCCCAACATAACGTCTTGCGTAGCATTTCATCTTCAAACATTGTTTCAGGGACCAAGTTTTCCTCTGAGGACAGTTTGTGTATATGTAACAGGTGTGTTAAAATGCTAAATCAAAATTATTTATATCTCACCAAAAGTCTGTCCTTTAGGGCAAATTTACATTTTGTCATCTTTTTCAAATATGAATATTTTTATATGCACTTGTGATGATGTCACATCCTGTAGATTCGCTCTTCTCTCCTCAGACGGCCTGAGACCCCGCTGAGGAGAGGTGAGTGTTTTCATGTGCCCCAGTTCATGAAGTGTTAAAACACGGGAAAAACATGCTAAATAGTGGTTCAACTAAACTTCGTTAGGCTCACAGAGGTTTTAATAACATGTTAACTGTTGGTTAATGTATTTGAAGAGTTTTATTTGTCGTACAGCACTTAGTTTGTATATGCTAATTAGGCGAACTTTAAGCTAGAGCATCCGTGTGGTTTCTCATGTGGTCCACAGTATTTTCTTCTCCCCTTTAAAGGTGTGCATGTTGAAGCCCAGTCGTATGAAGTTGCTGTACTGAATGTATTTTATTTTACACAGGTATGTGAGCCCTCTCTTTGTTCTTGTTGTTTACAGATATATATGTATATATATTTGATCACAAATTATTTTGTTATTTTAATATAACGTGAAGTGTACAGTATAAGAAGATTAGTTTAGCTGTTTAAGTACATTTTCGGTTTTGACAAAAACACAAAATTGCCACTGTTGAGTAAGAAATAAGCTGAAATACAATTTGTATTTTTTATTTAGTTTTTGTTGTCGTTTATAAAAGAATGTCACAGCACACCCGAATGCATTGTGTCAGACGGCCTGAGACCCCGCTGAGGAAAGGTGGGCATGTTGAAGCCCAGTCGTATGAAGTTGCTGTACTGAATGTATTTTATTTTACACAGATGACATGAAAATAAATCTGCTCCAGTTGGCGAGGAAGTTTTTGGTCTTCGTTTCATCGTACACAACACAACGCAGAGACATATTCGTAGGACACTGAGTGTCAGGACAGACCGGCTACATATAGAGTATGAACATATAGCCTACCACATAATCTGTGTGTGTGAGGTGGTGGTGGTGGGGGGGATAGCATACTTGACAGACCCAGAGCAGGTGTTCCAGTTCCTGCAGCTGTTAGAGCCTTATTGATAAGATTTCAGGTGTAATAAAGTATCTGATAAGATTGTTGCATCCAAATGCTCTCCATGAAGTCAAGCTTGTTATCTTCCCTTCAAATTTACAGGATCTTTCTGAAGCCTCCTCAGAGATATTACTGTTAATGTCCTTTTCCCATCCATTGTTGTTTATAGGCAGTATCGTACCATCTATATAACCTTGAAGTTATTTTAAGCGCCCTCTCTCCTCTGTAGGCATTTATTATAACTTTTAGGATGTTATTCTCAAACACTTTTTGAGTCTCTAACTTTGAACTGTTTACATGATGGTGTATTTGAGGAAATTTAATAAAGTCACTATACCCCATAAAGTATTTTAAATGTTTAAAAACTTGCAAACTCATGACATTTCTTCAAAGCACATCCCAAACCCCAGAGATCAGAGTGTATACACAAGTTATAGTTATTTAAGTTTTAATGTTATTTTTCATAATGGATGTGTGATTATAGTAATTGTGCAGGGGTTCGTTATAGGCTGTGGTGGTGGTGGCCCATTGTAATAATTTTTTAATGGGGTCCTCGATTCCTGGTGTCGCCCCTGGTATAAGGTACATTCATTTCAAAGAAAAACTGTTAAACAAAACTGCTAACAAGGGAGAAAATTAGATGCATATTTTTAATTAAATTATCATGTTTGTGCAGCTGTGTCTGCTGATTTAAAGAAATGCTACCATTTCTTGTAAACGGTGAGGGAGGAGCAAAGGTGTGAGTTGAACTAAGGTACAAAGTCCATGGACACTTCAGTAATTAAAAAACTGAAAAAACAGCCAGCATGTGATAAGGAACAGTCATTATATAATTATGCTATAATCACATATAGCTTTAGTCCTACTTTTATTGAAGTCCTGATAATCTATTGGTTACTGTGATCAGGTGAGTGTTATAAGAGCTGCTGCAGATATTCTGAACTCAGTTTCAAATCTTCAGCTGCAGAAACTGCTCTGAAACCTCTCAACCTAAACATGGCCAGTAAGTTTGGTAAGTGATTGTATTAAACTTCAGCCATTATTTTTTTTATTGGTTGAACAACACTAATCACTTGTTAATCAAACTGTATGTAACAGTGATGCACCACTGAAGGTCTTGGAGACTAATATGTCAATGAACTTGTGTTATGTAAAACTTGTTTATTGTTAGAGCCAGACAGTCATTGTGCGATTTCAGGCCCTTTAGGACTTGAGTTGCTCGACTGATTTAATGTTTGGGACGGATTTCAGCCCGATCATGTGTACAGGGGGGCACGACGGCCGATCATGGAGGATCAGCTGCTCCTGACCCATTTACATGCACAAGCGCCATTAGTCCAGAAGCGGACCTCTGCTTTGAGTGTGGGCTTGTGCACACATGGGGTAGAGAACGAGCAGGGAGACAGGGAGGCATGATTGGTTCATCCGATTGGTACCTTGTGGCAGACATTGTTCAAAGTTTTTATAGGCTCAACTGGGTCTGAAAAGGAGCTTCCAGTGACGCAAAATTACATTTTTTGCATCACCGGAAGCTGTTGTGGTTAGCGGGGTGAAACTACTACGCTAGTTCCTCATATTTTCGACCACTGAAGCTACAGACCAATCACAGATCAGTGGGTGGGAACTCACTCCCAGAATTGAAACTTAACGTCCGCCATATTGCTTGGAAGCTATGCTAACAGGCTCTATAGAGAAAGCTGATAATGGCGAAAAAATATAAATATATTGGCAAGACGGCTGCTTCCGACAGGCCGGTCTTGTGTCGCCGCTGGCCGCCGTTAGCCACCGGGGCTGCCGCTAGACACCGTTGGCCGCCGCTAGCAGATGTGTCAAAAGTATTCACATTCATTACTCAGGTAGAAGTATAGATATAGGGTTTATAAAGACTTCTTTAGAACTTGAAGTATCAACTCAAGCTTTTTACTCAAGTAAAAAAGTACTGGTTTCAAAACTACTTAAAGTATAAAAGTAAAAGTAATGTAAAGGGAAAAAAATGCCATTAAGGACAAAAGATTAGGCCGCGCTACAGGGGCCTATAGTGCACTATACCCCACCTCCCCCAAAAAAACATTTTTCTAAAGGCCATAATGACTATAATATTATATTAAAATGTTAATGTTGAAAAATTTGGGATGCACTTGTTTCAGCCGCATTCATGCCCATTGAAAATGAACGCATTTTAATACAATGCAAATACATTAAAGAACCATATATGTGTACTACTGAGCATTAACATGTGTTTCATAGAGCTGAAGATATGATGACTGGTTGCCTGTAAGTATTGTCATGGTGCAAAAAGTCAAACTTCAGAGGCATGTAATCAATAGCCTTTATTGGAATGTAAATGTACATCCAAGCTTAGCTGCAGGAATCTGTGAGGGCAACGGATGTAAGATAACAAAACTAGACAAGAAATTGGTGTACCCAGGGCAGACTTAGAAACTATTACCCTTGAACCTCTGTCTCTGCCACGGACATTTTCGTACTAGGCTACATACGTCTGCTATTTCCTTGCTGGAGTGTGACGTGATTTGTGTCATGTGCAGGTGCGATGGATCGCGTACAAACCAATAGGGTGTCGGAATGGTATATGTTTATACTTCTCATCCAACCACAATCAAATTCACTCTATCCGGATGGCGTGATTTATCCGGATAGGTTTTTTTTGGGGTGTTTTTTTGAACGATGACAAGCCAGAATGAAAACAAGCTGAAATGAAATAAGAGTAACAAGGCTATTTTTAAAATGTGAGGAGTAGAAAGTACAGATAATTGTGTGAAAATGTAAGAAGTAAAAAGTCTGCTGAAAAATAATTACTCCAGTAAAGTATAGATACCCAAAATTTCTATTTAAGTAAGGTAACGAAGTATTTGTACTTAGTTACTTGACACCGGTCGGTGCTCTCACTGTTTGCCTATGGATACAGACATAGAGTCTGTTTTCTGCCAGGAATTTCCAAGAGCAATTCTGGAAGAAATCTCTGAATCAGTTGAGGAAACGGCCTCGTGTTGAAGTAAATATGTCTCTAAATGTTTTTATTACAATATTTCTACTGCTATACTGTATATTTTAGAGGAATGGTAACGATTGAATTTCCCTCTGGGATTAATAAAGTATTTCTGATTCTGAAATAGAGGACCTTAGTGGGAGTGGCCTGCGGTGCTGTGCATCCTGGGATTTGGTGTCTTTTATCCACATGAGCCAAAAAGACACTTTCTGCCTTTTCTCGGCCAAGAAGGCACCAACTTCAAAATGTATTTCACATTTCTTCTACATATATGACCCAATGTCAATACAGATTCATGTTTCAACGGGTGAAGTATCCCTTTAACTAAAATCATGGATACTTGATAGTTTACTTTAATTTATTTTGTAAAGATCAAGAGTATGTTGGCATGTTTTGTTGTGATGTTATCTATCAATGAAAAACAATTAAAATCTATGTTAATTTGAAAGCAGTGGTTCTCCTCTTTTGTGTGGATCCTGGGGGGCTCACCTTACCTTAAGTAAATAAAACAGGGGCTTACAGGAAATATGGTTGGGAAACACTGCTCTTTGGGTATGTTCTAAACAGGATCACTTCTGGTTCTCGGTCTTAAATCTTTCCCGAAAATATTTAAAAAAACAGTTTCTCCATGACCCCTTACTTCTGTTTGTGGTGTGATCCCAGTTAATATATCTGCAACCACTCATAAGCACAAGGCTCTAGTGTTCTCCTCCTTAGTGGCATAGCGACTGATATCACTGAACTGAAAACGATGCAAGTAAACCTCCTTCCTGTTGGCAGAACTCTATAGTCTGCATGCAGAGGGTGGTGAGGGTCTTCCAGGATGCCCTTTGCCTTCTGAGTGACAAAAAGTTGCCAAGATAATTAAAGTCAAAGACAACAATCTTTAGGAAAAGTTTAACTATATTTCCCAGACTGTTTTTGTTAACGATGCTGAAACCAACGGATCATCTCTAGCTAAATAAAAGATGAAAATGATAATAATAATAATAACAATTTTAAAAGAGATTTGTCAACATTAAAACCCCTCAACATTTTCAAGAAGAAACGTTTACAATTTTCATTCTTGCAGAAGACATCAGCGTTTGCATTTAAGGTCAGTTTATCATCTAGGATGGCACCTGACTCACTGGTTGGGGGATCTGATTAGGATGCCTTTGGAGGATTTGTTTATTTGTTTATGTTTCCAGAGCTTGCTGGAGGAAATGTCCCAATGATCCCATTCAGGCTGGGATAAATTCAAGATCTTTCATAACGAACTGGAAATGTTACCACTGTAACCCATAATAAATGAAGCGCTACTAAACATGTCATTTAGAAGTTTAGTTGCATAGTATTCCCAGAGGGAGGCGCATTGTACATTCTGTAGAAATCAAGTGTGCAGGATCAGTGGCGATTCTAGAGTCTGTTGGGGCCCGAGGCAAAAATGTATTAGGGGACCCTCCAATCACTATTATATATTCCAGTGGCCTGATGCTCCCAGACAGATAACTCCTCTATATTTTCCATCAGTGATTTTCATTGACAAACTTTGGTTTTCACAGGAGTAATACACGAGATGCTAAGCAGGGCATTGAGAGTGAGTGCTGTAAGATGGGGCCCCATTAGGGGAGTTTCCTACTGTCATTGAAAAATTTACACATTTTGAGCTACTACTGTGGTTTAAAGTGTGTCAGCCCTCAGGTGATTCCTCAGTGTCCTGGGGCCCCAGGGACTTGCCTGCCTTGCCTGTTGACAAGCAACACCTCTGTGCAGGATGCGGCCTGTAAGCTATATCAGTCCCAAACTTTGCCATTCCGGACCCTATTGGATTAGCCTTTGGCGGGGACCGCTCCTTATATTTACCTTTATGGCAAATATAAAACATTACAAAGCCACAACTTCTCAATATATTTCATTATTATATCTTGTTATCTCATTTTGATATGAGTTAGCACACGTTCTTAGCAATATTCAACTTTAATAGAGACAGTAAACATAGCCTACATGTTATTTTATTTTCTCCCCTGCATGCCATTTATTTATTACATTCAATATTTCTTTCCTCTGTTTTTAATCCATATTCAACAGTAGCCTAAAGGTAACAGTGAACATATAGCCTACTTTTCATGTGTTTTTTTCTTTTTTGATATTTACATTCAGTTAGCCTATTTCTTCTGTTATGAACTTTTCTTGTCATTAATAAAGATTGACAAAGAAAATAACTTGTAGATTTTGATATGCAGTGATTTCCAACATCTTTAACATGTAAAAATGTTATTGTGTAAATATTTTGTTCCACCTCCCTCTTCTTTCCACGTCTGGTTTTATATGCTCTTTAGTGTGTTTTCCAAGTGTCCTGTGCATGTTTAGGCACATCTATGTGTAAAAATTAAAAGTCTGCGGAAACGCGTCCTCCTGTTAGCTGTAGCATTAGCCGCATGTAACGCTCTGTTCTAGCCCCCCTTGATAAAAATGTGTCAGTGCGGCGTCATTGTCAGTGTGAGATCACTGATCTAAGTCCATTGGCTCGTTGTGGCAAGCCCTGCAGCTCATGTTGAAATTTCCGAGAAGCGTGCTGACCAACTGACCAATAACGACAGAGCGGATCGGCAGACCAATCAGAGCAGACTTGGCCCATGTGGGGTCTAACAGTGTGGGCTCAGCAGAGTGTAGCTGACCGACTCAGAGCGGAGAGGGAGCAAGGAGGAGCAGTACATGAAAACAGACACTTTTTTCGAACTTTAGCTATTGTGAACATACAAAAGTAAGTACATAATACGAACCCCAAAAAGGGCATAATATGGGCTATTTAATGATTGATTGATTATTATGCTAAGCGCCAGTTTAAGATAACCGCTAAGCTAACTTCTAGCTCCGGTGTGTCGGTTAAACGAGTGACCGTGTTAACTGGTGTCTTTCAACTTAATGCGTATGTTGTTGTTAGAGAAACAAAGAAATACTGAAGACAGAAAGTGTAGAGGAGTCTATCATTAAAGACATATTTAATGAGTATTTTTTTGACATGGGCCAATGGGAGTAACCGGCAATAATTTTGTCACTTTTATTGTTAAAAATTGAATCGATTAGTGTTGATTTTGAGGAGTCTTATCAAATTATGTTTTGTTGTTTCAGCAGCCTAGCTTAGGCCTAGCGATATGCTCCTATATTCTCAATTATTTGTTATGCATGTAAGATACTGTATAAATGGGGGGAAAAAGGTTATTGAGATCTCTGAAAAATAACAGAATAGAAATGACTTACTGCACTCCTTTCAGATGATACTGACCTGCTGTAGAATCTGGTGGATTCAGTGATGGCAAGCTGAGCCCAGAGAGATGGTAGATGCTAGTGGAAGCAACATGGACACCTGTAAGATTTCCCACGGAGGACATATGAATCGCTCAGTTCATTGGATACCAGATAAGATCACAAACACACTATTAGCATTACACAGGGGACAGGACTGAACTTTTGGGATCAAAAATCCTTAACCTGTTAATGACCAGCCACCAAATAAAATATGATAAGGAACTTGACCTGCAGTAGGTGATGTATAGGATGCAGCTCACATTTTAGATTAAAAAAAAAAAGATATTAAAAGTGCTCCCTATACACTGGATTTAAAGTACTTTTTTTAAGTTAAAAGACACAAGGATAGTAAGGTTTTTTATTATTTTTGCAGTCTGTGTTTCTGACATTAAAGCAAGAATTTTGTAAACATTGTGTCACCAGATATAATTTTTCATTCAAGTTTTTGAAAAGCGAGGACATCACAACTCGTCAATCATTGCCCTCTGCTTGTTAAAAATGAGTTTTGCGGTTTATATTTTCTCAAATAAATGAAGTTGTCCATAAATTTATTGATTTGAAATTGTATTGGAAACATCCCTGCAGAGACGTCCTCCATGAAGACTGATTAATGAGTCCTGAATGTGTTCCTTCTGTCCCCTATGTTTACCCCCACCCCCTGCTGTGTGCACCTACTTCAGTCAGCCAATTAGCTCTCATCACCTAACACACACACACACACACACACACACACACACACACACACACACACACACACACACACACACACACACACACACACACACACACACACAGAGTTACAGCCGGACATGACTGAAAACATAAAACCTGGGCTCCATTATTAGCCTTGTGTGTGTGAGAGTCTGTTAGTTTGTGTGTGTGTGTACCAGGTTTTATGTTTGTTCCCAGACCTGCTGATCAAAAACATGCAGTGCTGGACTGATCGGCCTGGTGGTCTGCCCGGACCCGGGTGGTCTCAAGATTTACAGCGACCTGTGTGTGTGTGTGTGTGTATGTGTGTGTGTGTGTGTGTGTGTGTGTGTGTGTGTGTGTGTGTGTGTGTGTGTGTGTGTGTGTGTGTGTGTGTGTGTGTGTGTGTGTGTGCGTGTGTGGGGTTCCTGGTGTTGCGGGATAATTTGTCTCATTTCCAGCTCAGGTGTGCAGGACGACTGTCACATGCTGGTTTGTGCAGCAGAATCGATTTTTAAAGTGAATGAATGAAAACATGAGAGTCTCCGTGTTGTTGTGTGATGGCACCTCTGTTTGTTGCACACTCTTTTTTTTTTTTAACCTGTGGGACCTTATTTCTCCTGAGATCCACACACAGAAACCCTCTGCAGGCTCGGGCTCCAGAAACAGTCGGTACTCTTCTGAATCAAATTCTCCTCTAGATTTATTTCTGAGTAGATATCTGCCTCGCCTCTTTGTAAAAATTCACAACTTTAGGTATGAGTGTGTTCGGATTTTATTCTTAAATATTATCCAGAAAATTTTGTTTCCATTATTTTAAGACCATCTACGGTATTCCTCAGAAATGCAACTATACATTTTATTTCACTGAGTTTTACATTTCCTGTGTTTTCTTGAGAATTTGACTTTTTAATATATATATATATATATATATATATATATATATATATCCAGATAAGTGCAATTTTTTTGTAATAACCAGGTCATTTCAGTCATTTTGCAGATTTAACTCATTATAAAATGAAGAACAGTGCTGTTATCCAGAGCTAAGCATCTCTTGAAAACTACTTTAAATTTATCTTTGTCACTAGGAAACTAAGTTGAATAAAATATATGAATGCTTAGGGCTTCTGTAAATATCTTAAATCAGATTTTCAGATTCTTTCTTTTATCAGAATCTGGTTTTACACACATGAAGTTTGTCCTGCAGAAAATGTTAAAATAAAATATAAAATTTTAAGTGCATTTGCAGCATTATATTTCTCATTCTGTTTAGACAAACAATTAACAATAGATAAAAATGAAAGAAAAATAAAGAAATAATGTTTTAAAGTGTAATTAAGGAGCTTAATAATCTATGCCGAAATGTACAGAAACAACAACATGCAGGAGTAAAAGATACATTGGATTAAATCAAGACAATTTATTTTATTAAAAAAACAAAGCTTTAATTTTAAATGATGACATATTATTTTTCATTAATTCATTTCATCTACAGCTCCAGTAAATTGTTATTTTCATCAGTGAATGCTCTCTTCATTATAATTATACTTTCTCAGTTTACTACAAAACAAACAAACGTGAGAAATGCTTTTTGCACCTTTTTTTCAAGACAAAAAAAAAAGTGAAAAACTCAAAGAGACTCAGTTGTTTGCAGATAAACAGAGTTATGCTGGATCTTTCAGCTTAGAGTGTCAGGTGTTTTTAAAGTATGAATTAAAGGGAGGCCAGCAGTGTATAACACAGATATCACGCGTGGGTGCGTGCGTGCATATTTTTGATAAACGAAAACACAAAGTTAATACTGGGTGTCTAGGACTTCTTTTTTTGTTGACGTGGTACTAGACAGGTATCAAATCTTTAGATTTTAAGTGGAATCATATAAAAGTTAAAACATCTGACAGCCCTAGTAACAAGTGAATATTCCCTCATGGGGGATACATTAACAGCATATCTTATATTTTGAAGTTCTCGTTCATAAAGATGTCGGTGTGTCCGGATGCTCACACATCAAACATCACCTGTCGTCTTATTTTGACAGAATTTTAAATGGGATTCTGTGTAAATGATCTTTTTAAGCAGCCGTGGCACCAACTCTGCCACACTTCGCCCTCATTTTCTCTCTCTCTCTCTCCCTCCTTTATTCTCCTTTGATTTACGGCCGTACAAGGAGGTCAGTCTCCTCTGCAGTTTATTGGTCATTAGTTGTGATGTTGGCAGGTCTCGCACCTCTCACACCTGGGTGGCCTTCTCCCCTCTTCTGCTTCTGCCTCCGACCCAAAACAAATCTGAGTTTTAAACCTTCAAACCCTGTTGACTTAATCTGCTGTCAAAAAAAAGTAACTCAAAGGTGTCATGTATTAGTTTGTTCAATACTACATGATCAAACATGGCCTGAGTCTTTGCTGCTAAAGGAGTTAAATTATTTTATTTAATATTTTTGTATTGATCAGTTTATTTCTCAGGTTCATGTTTTGATTGATTGATAATTTTATTGTATTATTGTGTCATGCATAAACAAAATGCTCAAGCCAAAACAAGACACCATCATTAATACAGAGACCAAAGACCAAAACTCAACACTTAATGATAATAATAATAATAATAATAATAATAATAATAATAATAATAATAATAATAATAATACTAACGAAATAAATCATCCTGACGTTTCTTCCAGCCTTTAGAGACAGACATGGACAACCATTGAAACTAACAATACATATAGGCATTGTTACATCTAATTAAAGTCTCACTGGTGCTCTGTATATGTTGCAAACGCTTGAAAAATAAATTGTGAAAAGAGCTTTTACGTGCTCTTCCCCTTCACCCTGGAATCTGTTGCAGAATGACTTAAATCTCGAGCAGCTTGTTTCTATGTTTTAAATCTAAAATGAAAGACATAGAAGCGGAGTCTGGAGGATGTCGATGCTTTTAGCTCGACTATTGGAACTACTGACTCCCAGTTTTGACTCATAGATGTTCCTCTCTCTCTATTCTAATGCACACTTTAGAGTTTTGTAAATCCTACTTTGTCTCCCTTTGTGTCTGTCTGTAACTTTGTGTTTGTGCTGCTGACTGTCTCTCAGCAACCAAATCTCCAACCTGCATGGTTAAATAAATGTTAAATAATAAATTGAAATAACAGGACTTCTAGCCAAGGCTAATTAGCAGTCAAACAGATTGACAGAGAGAGATTCAACTTTAATGTCTGTAAGCGAGAGTTTCACCTGAAACAGCCCTGACGACTGCAGCTTCATCTCTGATCACATTTAGATGTAACAATATCAATGACGAATCTGTCACAATAAATACAGCTTTAAGGGAATCATTCAGCAGCTTTCTTTAAATAGAATAACGACATGCACTCGATGATTCGCTGCTTTGACAACAACACCCTGAAGTTAACGTCTGTAGTCACTTTAAATGTTTCAAACTGAGGCCTCAGACATTGTCAGAACATATAATATCCTGTAAGATTTAAATGTTGTTCAGGAAACGATTTGATTTGTATTCAAACATATTCAAACATATTTTAGACTTTGATAGAGGAGGTAGTTAAAGTCACATCACGTATAGGTGCAGGGCCGTGCAGGGACAGCAGAGAGAGAAAGAAAGAAAGGCCTTCACACTCGCTCAAAACGCTTTAATTCATCACAATCACAACATTTCCACCTGAGGTCTTCTTCAGGTGAATTATATTCTTCTATTTGAAACTAAACTAAAAATATATAAATATATAAAAAAAAATGAATGAAAACATTTACTCCTCTTTACCTATGATGCTGTAAGGTTTTAGGATGTGTCTTTAATGTTTTGATACAACGTTTTTTAGTATGACCATCTATATTTGCCTCTATGTCTACCTTGTGTTTTTCCTGATGATCATTATACACTTAGAGGTGTTGACCACACCTGACATCATAGTGCCTATCAGCCTATTGGTGTTGAAATTTCTGAGCATGAGAAGAACTTTTAATTTATTCTTTAAATACTTTCTAATTAATTCATATATTATTGAATATTCAATTTTCTTTAGATTACTTTTTTTAAGAGGGGAGAATCCTTTTTTTTTTTTTAATCTTTTTTTCTCTCTCTGTTTCTTTGTTCCGTTGGTAAAAGCAGGAACTTTACGACTGGACATGTACCACGTGAATGTGAATAACTGTCTCTTAGTACTTTTTACACTTGCATAAACTCCTGACATCTTCGGAGTAAGCTGCGTGTGTGAACGAAAACAGACGAATTTCTAACTCTCACTTAAACTACAAATCATAAACTTGATCCAGCTTTTAAGACACCATGCCAACCTGATGCAGGACTGCAATGCATACTAGCATTATTCTGTCTTTCTTTGTTGAATTTCATCTTTATTTCACGTGTCTTGATACTTTTTCTCCTTATTTTTGATCCACAATGCCTGGACATATACCATGTAAATGTGAAGAACTATCCCTTAGTGCTTTCACACTTGCATAAACTCCTGACGTCTTCAGAGTGAGCTGCATGTGTGAACGAAAACTGCTAAATGTTCCCCTCAACTTTATCCAGAGTTCCTCCTGCCAGCCCCGTAGTATTTTTTCTGCAGGATGTTCGAATGATGTGAGAAGTCAGTGGGATAAAATCAGGAGAATTCACCTCGAGCGAGTAGGATAAGGGGGTGACGTTTATTTCCTAAGATCAGTGCCGACCATAGACAGTATGCAAGCGACCTGTATGATGTCTGTGCACGTATTTAAACTCCTGCATTGTATTTTCTGTTCTCCAGTATGTTCTTCTCCACTCTTTGTTGATGTTCTGATTCTGTCAAACTACACATAGCTTTTATATAAAGGCCTCTTGCCTCAGGAGACCCCCCGGCCCCTCCCGTCAGACAGGGATAGTCTCCCGCTGTAAGGTGCATGTGTGAACAACCACATCAGGAGGATTTCAGGTTCCGTGTGGCCAAAAAAAAAAAGAACATTTCAGGAGTGCATGTGTGAAAACGCCTTTAGTTCAAGGAGAAGTCTTTAGCTTATTTTACAAGTATTGATGGAGCTGCTTTACACGTTAATCATTTGAAGTGTGATAAAATCTTTAAAGGAAATTTGGGTGTGATTGAAAAATATCTGCATCCCTAAAATGTTCTTGTTCCCAGTAACTGAACCTCAAATAATAAAAGCAGCAGCAGCAGTTAAACTGGAACATTTAAAGTTTAAATTAAAAAAACAGGTTATTGTCTGATAGTTGGCGTATATTTAGACGTTTTAAATTTATTCTTCATGGTTCAGTCGTGTCATGGTCGACACGCTCGCTGGCTGCAGATTAAAATCCAACTCAGAGATGGAATAATTTAAAAGAGGGAAATGACTGTTTCTGTGTGTCGTCGCTAAAAAGTAAAAGGCAGCATGTCCCGTGCTGTGCTGCTGATTAAAAGAAGGCTCCATATGGTAAAGAGCTATGAATTCTCCACATCATTTTTTTTCCCTTCTCTTTTTAAAAAAACATCTATAAAAACGAGAACAATGAGGAGGCTGTCTCTGCTCCGCCGCTAATGAATCCAATATTCCCCCTCATGGCACGAGGGCTGATTACACCGAGAAAGCACACGGTTAGTCAACGTGTCTGTTGATGGAGAACCCTATCTGTGTGTGCGTGCGCGTGTGTCTGTGTGTGTGTGTGCGTGCGTGTGTGTGTGTGTGTTACATCATAGCTGTTATGGAGTGACCTGGAGGTTTGTTTCAAAGGTTGCCAAGGCCCCGCCCTCTTCCCTGCCCTCTCTCTCTTTCTTCTCTTGTTTCCCTCCCTCCCTCCACACACACATTACTTTTCGACACTCAAAACTCGGTCACACTCTTTTCTAATTGCCGTGTGTTCTCTGTTATCAACCAAAGCCACTAAATCATCGTCTGCCTGCACTGCTGCAGCCTCAGCCAGTCGCTGCTTCGTCTTTCTGTCGGCCTTCACGGATAATCCACGTCTCTGTGGAGAAATCGGCCCCCTGGTGGAGGGGAAACACAGCACACGAACGGGTGGGGAGGTGAGAGAGAGGAATGAGGGGGGGAGGGGGAGGAAGGGAGAGGGTCTGGGTGCAGTAATGGCTGCCAGATGTTTTGGTTTTATCGCAGGGAAAAGTTCTATTCCAGCCGAAGTCATCGATCATGTTGGGCTGCACTCAGAGAGACAGACAGGAGATGACAGATAAGTGTGTGTGTGTGTGTGTGTGTGTGTGTGTGTGTGTGTGTGTGTGTGTGTGTGTTACAGAGATGTTGGTATGTGCTTTTGACTCCTTCATGTCTGTTTCAAAGTATGTTTGAATTTTAACCATTTTCGACGCTCATTTTTAAAGGTATTTGTGAGGTTTTGTCACCTACAAACAAATATATACGTACCTGGACATGAACACAGAGGGCATTCATAAGATAATAAACAATAAAAATATAAATGTTTTACTGCTGTTCCTGAAGAACTCTCTGAGTGCAGCCCAACATCACAAGCTGAAGGCAACAATCGCAGGATGGCTTTATATGTGTGCTAGCAAGAATCATTTTTTATTTGTGTTACATCCTCAGAGATAGTCAAACCAAAATAAACATTTTTTAAAGTTGTCTTCTTTGAGAGACTCTGGTGCAGTTTGTTTGTAGTAAGACCACCAACTGACCTCGATCCAACCAAACTGCAGGAAACAAATGCTTTTTTGGATTGAACCAGCTAAAGTAGCCAGTCGCATTATGGCTTGGATTGTTATCTTTTAACTACCACACCAGCAGCATGACCAATCTTGGACAGACGTGGACTTGTAAGCTTATATCGTTTAAGAACATCGAAAGAAAATTCCGACCAATTAGAGAGCATTTCCTTGTGCATTACACATTTTGTTTCTCTTGTAAATGTAAAACAAATAGGTCCATGACTCAGACTGCATGACTTTGGGACGTTCCAGATTATGAATTGCGGCAGTATTGGTGTCTCCAAAACAGTGGTCTACGTCGCACTGTGAGAGAGGATCAAAGATGACAAGTTGCACGGTCTCCTGACCAAAGATAGCCTGCGACAAATATCTGACAGTGTTGGATATTTAGGATGATCATCTGACAGAGTGAATGCTTCTATGATCTAAGGACCAGTCTGTTGAAATGCAGCTTTTCCCTAGCCACCACTGTCTACATTTTTATTTTCCAGATCTTTTTTTTCCTTCTATGCACTTGAACGCCACAATGACAAGAGCTTGCTTTGTGCTTACTGCCATGGCAACCTCAGCTGCACACTGATGACGCCAATGATGCTGCGAGGCACGTCAGCCTATGATTCCCAGGTACCTCATCACACAGTGTACGTGCATGTTGTGCCCAACAGTATAAGATCTGTGTCACACAGTGTGGCTTGCAATAACCCTAAAAGATTGCAATAATCGTCTGCAAGAGGCAATAGAGTTCAATGTGAAAACCACCAGAACTAAATGCAAACAAGTCGGGGACTGTTACGTCGGTTCACGGAGAATATTTTTGGAGAAACAGAGTGCTGACGGTGTGTTCTGTCCATCAGTTATCAGTCTGCTCTGTTTTGATGTTACTACTGATCTTAATATTGTTATAGTCCAATTTTAGAATACACACAACGGTAACCTCCTCGAGTGTCTCCACGTTTTGGATCCAGCACATCAGGCAGTTGCTCATGACGCAGCCAGATGTGTACGCCAATGCAAGGTAACAAAGCCAGTATATCTCCAGTATATCTCCAGCCTCATGCTTTATTTATTAGCATGTCAGAAAGTAGAACATAAATCTGCAGAACACTTTGCTTTAAAAAGCTTCCTACAGCTGACTCATGTGGGTGTGCTTGCGTTGTGGTCGTTGTGGGGTCATCTCTCCGGTTATCTGCTCTCCTGTCTGCACCTGAGGCTAGACTCAGGCCATCACGTCTCACATTCGTCTCTGTCAGGACGAGAAAAAGGTCTGAAGCTCTCTTTTTGTGTTGCTGTGCCTCAACCTGACGACAAGGCGGCCGAGCGTAGATAAGACGACTGACTGACAGCTCTGAATATGTGTCACTGATTCTGTGGATTTAGGATGATTTATGTGACTAAATAGACTTTTAAATATGTTATGGGGGTGAAACACATGAAATAAATACAACTCTTAATTCATAATGATGCTTCTGTTGGTCACTGGAACATTTGCCTCTTACAGAGGGATATGTTTGTCGTACCAAAAAAGATCAAATTGACTTTGGATGAAATGTAACAAAATGCAAATGCTGAAAAATTGCTTTGAGAGTTTAAAAATGTTCATATGCAGAGTTTTTTCTCCTCTAACTTTGATTTTTTTCTTCTTTTTGTAGGATGTTTAGATCAGTGGATTTCTGATAAAAGGCCAAATAAAACAACTAATTTTACATTATTCTGTTTATTCTGTTAAACTTGTCTTGTTGTCCGTCCTGTGATTTTTTTTATTTATTTTTTTTAAATAAATGAGCACTGGCAACAGGACTCTGTTCAAATCACTGCCTTGTATTCTTCCTCTCTCTGTTTGTTCAATACAAAAAATCTTAGGGTGGCCTAAAGGTGCCTAAAACCTCCCAAAACTTTAGCAAGTGATCCATCTGGATTTTAATGTGGACAGAACGGAGCTCTGTCAGCACGAGAGCTCATCTCAGGCTGTTTTGTAATGAAACTCCTCACAGGACAATCTCAGAATAAAGTTTCTGTGAATCTCAGAGCTCACACCGTGTCACCGTAACCAGGCGCTGCTTTATTAAAGTCATGACACTGTTTACATCTCACACAGAGCATCATCACATCACAACACGGACACTACGCCATCACTGTGACGTCATTACATTTACAACAGAGAGAGAGAGAGATACTTCACATACACCTTTAATCAAACACAGTCTGTCAGTCAGAGCGGCAGTTTGAGTCTTTAAAACGTCCACATTGCACATAAATATATTCCATTAAATAATGTGTGTTTGTGTGTGTGTGTGTGTGTGTGTGTGTGTGTGTGTGTGTGTGTGTGTGTGCGCGCGCGCGTGTGTGTGTGTGTGTGTGTGTGTGTGTGAGAGTGTTCACCATGTAGCAGTGGTATGGAGCTGCTTTGCAGTAAAGTCTGAACATCATTTAAGAGCTTTTATCTTCAATTCAAAACATCCACCAAATAAGTGCCGTCCTCATCCCGGGTCGTCACATTCAGATGTTTGGTACATGGTAGCTTTAGTTTTCTTCCACAGTGACACTGATTTTGGGGTTCAGGCTCTAAAAATGTTTTGCTTTGTAGTAAATGTTTGGGTAGATTTGAACAATAACACGAAACATGAATCAAACCCACGACTTAAGGTTGAAGGTCGTGAGGATCACGGAGCTGCTGGCATCATACATCTTAACTTTTAGCAAAATTGTGTTAAAAAACATCTACGGGTGGATTATATTTTATCTTTTGTCCTGTGGATAATTCACATTCCTTCAAAGATGGATAATGGGAGTTTGTTTTCTTTCACTTTGACATTTTTGTTTGTTACAGCGTTAACGAGATGCAGGAAACAAAACAATTATCAAAAACATTGGTGGGTAATTTCTTAATGTGGTTTTGTTTTCAGTAATACTTCTTGAAGGGTTTATTTTCTGGAGGTAAATTTTAGGTGGAAATCAAACATCAAAAACCCAAAAAGACTAGATTCATTCAACAACAAAAGGTGTCTTTATCTGATGGGGTGTAACTGATGAGACATGTATCTCTAATTCAGCAAATATCCAACAAAGAAAAGCAGAGAAAAACTAGAAATTGACAAGCCGAATTACTGTCTGGCGTTTTTGATCCAACTATGAATTCCACTATCAGAGTAAGCAGGCAGCAGCAGCAGACACAGGAGATGCAGTAATAGCAGCCACCACTAGATGGCAGCACCCACAAACCAGCCTTAGGCCCCGTGTCCACCTACGATTTTTCTGTGCAGAAAAGCGCTGGCTGTGCACTCCGGAGCGCTAGCATGAAGTGTTTGTGCACTGTCTCTATGACAACAGCCTGTTGAAAACGACTGCTGTATGACCGACACTGCTCCGTTCCTTTTTCCTGTTTGTTTATTTATTTGAGATCGTTTAATTCTCAATCAGACACAGAGACATGATCTGTAGGCGGCACCAATACGGGGAATACTTGACATTTGGAAAAAGCAGCTGATGATTTCAGCAGCGCCTTTCTGAAAAGCTGAAAGATTTTCAACTTCAGCTCTTGGAGTGGCCGCACAAAAAAGGTGGCGCGCTCGGAAAAAAAGGCGCTTGACGCTGCGTTTTTTTCTTCAGGTGGCCGCTTTCTGCTGCGAACGCTCTCTGCTTATTTAAAACAATTGAAAAAAGATGCGGGTGCTCATAAAAACCAAAAACACTAGGTGGACACAGGGCCTTAAGAATTCATCAATAGGCAACAAATTATCTCCCTTGATAGTTTCTAACGCTTAGCCCCGCCTCTTTGATGTCTCACTTTGTGGCTCTTTTGAATCTCTTGCAGATTTATGATTTGTTTTCTTCCACTCTGACTCTGATTATGACTCTGCACTGAAAACTTCTTGATTCAGGTTTGAATGATAACATCTTTTGCTTTAATATTAACAAAACGCGGGAATCAAATCACTTTAAACAAACTTAACCGGTAAATTATTTCTTAATTTTATTTTTATTTTCAGTCCAAATCTTCTATTAAACTTCTTCAATGTGTGTATTTTTTTAGGTAAATTTAAAGTGTAAATCAAACACCCATTAAGACAACTTAAGTAAACAACTGAACACTTATTTATCTGATGAGGTTTTAAAGGTTATTTTTTTAAACAAAACTGTAGAGAATTGTTTTTCGAATTCTACAAATATCCACCAAAGAAGCGACTGTTTCATACATGCTCTCATCCCAGGTTGTTAATTTCTGACACTCTGTCTCGCCCCTTTAACGTCTCATTTTGATGCACAAGGTGGCTCTTGTGCATCCCTCAAATATGCACATGGTAGTGTTTGTTCTCTTTGTGATTTTTACAGGTTAAGGCGCAAAAAAAGTACAGGGAAGCTAAGCAATAAAACATAATTTGGGTTTGAAACAACCTTAAGATGTGAGAATTTAAACTGCTTACAAAATCAGTGACAGTCTTCAATCCAATTTCTTGAAAATATTTAATTTCTGGGGTTAAATTGAAGGTGGTAATAAACCATCAAACCTTCAAAAAAATTCCTGACGTTTATTTTGACGGCTCCATTTGCATCTTCAGCTACACATGGCGTTTTTTTTCTTCCACTTAAACACTGATTTTAAGAATTAAGGCACTTAAACATCCCGTATATTGATGTAATTTCTTAGAATAATAACATGATTTTGGAATTGAACATCTTTTAAGAAAACATCTACCGGTAAACTATGTTTTAATGTGGTTTTATTTTCAGTTAAAAGTTTTCGTTTGACTACTTGAAAAGGTTTATTTTCCGAACGTGAGTTGTAAGGTATTTTGATTTGTAAGGTGGAAATCAGGGATCAAACCCCCAAACAGCGATCCGAGAAAGACGCGTATTTTGCGCCATATGACGTCACGTTCAATCAGAAACTCCAAAAGGCGAAGCGTCAGTGAACTGTCCGCGTGCCTCCACACTGAAACACGGCGCGTGCAGGTCCACACAGAGGGAGAGGGTGGAGATGATGAAGATGACGCCGTTAGTCCATTAAGGCGATCTTTATTGTCCCATCATCTGTGGAGGAGGAGAAGCGCCATCAGCTCTCACATAGAGGGGGAGAGCAGGGTGAGGAAGAGGAGGAAGAGGAGGATGAGGGAGGCTACTGTTTGAGTTCCAGCGCCCAGACATGTTGAGGCCAACCCGTCCGTCCTTTACTCTTCTTATCTACCACTGCTGCTGATGACGAGGAGGAGGAGGAGGAGGAGGAAGTCGAGGAGGAGGAGGTCGTCTTTGGTATCTCCACCTGCAGACAGGAGACAGTTTATTGTTATTGACATAATATGCAAAGTGATGCACGTGCACACAGACTTATAATTAAAGTTAAACTTCCCCCTCTTCGTTCACAGCCTTTACCACATTTAACTTCCTCCTTTTTAAGGACATACACCATCCGAGATTAAAATAACACAACATGAACAGGACAATAAAAATAAACATCTCATGTGAAATAGGATATTTGTGAGCTACAAGGCTGTTTTATTTAAATCTCATTGACCAGTTACGCATAGCTACAGTCTGGTGTCCTCGATACATCACTGTTGTTAAGCTCATAAACAAAATTAGAATAATGAATTACACTTTTTCTTTGTTAATTTAGCCTAATCATTATTATTTTTTTTTTTACTTTTGAGTAGTATTGTTACTGTTGAATTGTCGATTATTACTCTTAATTAAGGATAATATAGGCTATACCTATTTGTTATTATACGCTTTGTGACATTTTGTATAGCCTCCTGAATTGAATTGAAGAACAAATCGTTACGAAGAAAAGCAGAAGGTTGCTGGGGAAGCGGCTCTTATCACAGGCTCTGTGGTATGTTGTGTTATATCAATCCGCGGAAAGAAGTCCGGCTAATTTGATGCCGGTCTATTCGCTGTGTGATAAAGAAAGGAGACAAAAACAGACCTAAAAACTGTACGATATAACAGGGAAATCTACAAAACTGAATATGGCACATGAAGTAAACACATTTTTTTTTACGTTCGAGAGGATCAGCAGAATGTAGTCATACGATGACAATAAAGTCACTTATTCTAATACTTTATGTATTTTAATGAAACGCTATTCTGTCCGTGCTTGTTGTTTTCTTGATCCTGAACAGTTTGAACACTTCAGAGAGATTTCTAAAACACTCTTTTAAAGTCCGTATGTCTGTTTCATGCGTCACACTGACAGCCTTGCTCTCATCCGAGCTTTTTTTTAGACAGAACAATCTTTCATTAAAATCAGAAACATTTATGTATTTATTGAAATGTAGGTTTACACACTTGTATTTTTTCTATAAGCTGTAATCATATTTTGTAAATAAAACTTGTCATTTTGTATAAGATATATATATATATATATATATATATATATAGCTAGTCCTAAACTATAGGCCTACATTTAAATTTCAAATCAATTATTTATTTTGTGTTAGACCAAAAAACAAATCAGTAATAAATATAAGATTAATTTATTGGTTTGTATAAAAATAAGCTAAGGAAACTGTCCGGATGGTTAACCATTAATGGGTATATATAGTAAAGGTCTACTTGTCCATTTAGTCTACATAATTGTGACTCGTGATGTCTTGCTATTTTGGCTACAAATTTACCATCACAATTTTTTTTTAAATCTATGCTTATATGATGAATGAAGTCTCAAACCTTAAAAGCCGAATGAAACAAAATTTGATACACAATTTTTGGAGACCTTTGCATTTTCAATCAGATCTTCTTTTTTTTTACCTAAATAACAAAACTAATGAATTAAACCACATACATGCAGTGCACAGATAATCCACCAGGGGGCGGAGGGCACGCTCCAATGGGATTTTTCATGAAAAATTTAAGTTATTTAAATAAAGATAAGGAAAGAAAGAGAAACATTCAAATTGTTGCTTCAACAGAGATATTTACTGGACCGAGGCAACATGAAATCAACTCATAATATGTGGATTATTTGTAACAAATTATGATGAATATCAAATTAGATACATCCGGTAATAAAGCTGATTTTGTCAATTATCATTTTTTGCACTTTATTATGCATTCTATGAAGAAATGTTTTCTCACATATTTAAGTAAACAAAAAAAAAACGTAATCGCAATCTGATTTAATAGGCTACTTATTATTATTTGTGAGTTATTACATTTTGAGACACCTGGTCATTATTTTATTTTCCTGATTAATTTTCACTTAAAACTGTTGAATTTAGAAATGATTTACACCACTATGTTGTAATTTTGGTGTTTTTTAGATTGTAAAAGAAAATAAATGCGAGGGAGAATACAAGTTTGAACTTCTACTAGTAAAAAAAAAAAAAAGATTTTCTTTTTAAATCAGCATTTTTGAGAAAAATAACTCCCAATGTATCAAATATGATAATAAACAAAACCCTCGTATAAACAATGTGTAATTAATTTTTTTAGAATCCTTTCCGTGATGAATGGCTCAAGATTCAAAGATTTCAAAGATATTTCCGGTTAAATTACGTCATTATTTTTTAACGAAGGAATCTAAGAACGTGCCCAAAGAGAGAACCTACTTTTTGACGGTTTCAAGAATTACAGTGTTAATCCTGAACTAACAGTGAATGTGCGGACTACATAATAATGATTTCCAGAGAGAGGTGCAGCGTGTAGACTATTTAGTACCCTCCCAGGAGTGTAGAATAAAAACAAACTTTTATTTCATTATAAAGTAGGCTTATAAAAAAGTATAAATGATGACATCATGCGGTCAGATTTTATTTAGGCCTAATGTGAATATTGTGATCTTCGTGTTTGATCCAGAACTTTTAACGTGTCCTCCCTCAGACACCTCTCAGCGTGTTTCTCTGAAGTTTTACTTTATGATAACAAATAAAATATTTTATCACAGCAGATCAATAAAACAGAGCCTCAGTGGAGATCAGGTCCAACCCGTCCCTCACACGGTCCGCTCTCCTCTCAGCGCGATCATGAGCCCGTTTCACTTTGTCATCTTTAACAAATCAAACACCAAATCATCTCTTCAAACATCAACTTTGATCCATCAGGAATATTTTTCCGGTTCGATGGTGTATAAATGATGTGCTGTTACGTGCTGTCACCACGGAGAGATTACTGACCCAAATAATAATACTGGACCCGGATCAGAGGATCTGAAGGTTACTCATAAATAAAGTCATAGTGAAAGTGTTCATCCCGCCCTCCTCTTTCTCTCTGAGTTTACGAAGATGAACATAAAGTGTTACTATGGAGACAGAAGTGACCGAGCAATAAACAAGCAGCTGATTGGTACATCAAAAGTTTCTGGTTCGTTATTGTAGAAGAGGTCCAATTAAAGAAAGGGTTGTCGTTTATAAGGAGAACAGACACGAGGAGTCACACAATAAAAATACACCAGAGCTACACTTATAGATGTGTGTGTGTGTGTGTGTGTGTGTGTGTGTGTGTGTGTGTGTGTGTGTGTGTGTGTGTATTGCAATCACTGAAATTGTAATTTCTTTGTAATAACAATGTCATTTATTTTACTTTCATATCTTTAAATATTATAAAGCTGACTCATAACGCACACAGACTAATACACCTGTACTGCTTTGTACCTGTGCAAATAAACATCTATTCTATTCTACCTTTAGAAGGCCTACAGGGTAGTTTATGTATATCATATATTTACTTTTATGTGTTTTAGTAAGTACCGTAGCTATCCTGCTTATCAGTGTAATGTTGATGAATGTGCTAATTCAAGGATGTTAGAGAGAGCGCAGAAATGAAGTGGAAATAATAATAATAATAAGTTTGCTTCTGAAACATTTCTCTAACATTATAAATCATAATTTTCTGAACACGTATTTTATCATGTATGATTATTATCCTCCTGATGTGACATTGTCCTGTGCACACGGCTTCAGAGTAAAAACTGGAACAACATCTGTTGTAAACTAACACGTCTGTTACATGCAGACGCAATTTATTATCATGTTTATTTCTGCTTTCTTTGCGCTCCTCAGTGCATCACTGCTGTCTAATGCAGGCTCATAGTTTATTGTTTAGTATTTAATTTTGTTCAGAGAGCATAGTTTACTGGAGTTTAATCCCTCTCTGAGTAAACATACCTGCTCAATAAGCTGGTCCTGTTTTACAAAGTCTTCACTTTTAACAAAAATAAATCACAGCCTCTTCTTTCAGAGCATGGCAAGTATTCAGAAATACCAATATTGCAGGAGATGAACTATGATGTCTTCTGAAGCTTTTTTAAATACGTTCACCAGCTTATCGTCTGCAGATCTTTACATTGTGATGTTTACGATTTTATAATTCTGCACATTTAATTGAAGGATTTTGAAGATTCAAGTTGAGTGAGAGATCTAAACAGAGTTCTGATCAATGACTACCTGCAGTGTGTGTGTGTGCAGTGTGTGTGCAGTGTGTGTGTGCAGTGTGTGTGTGCAGTGTGTGTGTGCAGTGTGTGTGCAGTATGTGTGTGCAGTGTGTGTGTTCAGTGTGTGTGTGCAGTGTGTGTTTGCAGTGTGTGTGTGCAGTGTGTGTGTGCGCGGTAAAGTCAGTCCTTTGATTTAGTGCATCATCACAAACGTGACACAGAGCGAGCGTCATTCAGTTTTTCACTACTTTGTGAAACATCAGAAGCATCTCAACATTTGTGGAACATAATTGTGGAAACACTTGAGTCCGTTTTCACACAAAACATTCCCGACCTGCCCTGTTGAAGCCATGAAATGTTTTAACAGAAATAAAGCCGAAATGTTAAAAAAATAAAAGCTTCAACACCAAATTTTAAGGTCTGTTCTTTAAAAAACTGCAGCTATCAAACCCCAAACTGAGCTGAAAGTAAGTCCTGCTCTATTGAAGCAGAATGTTACCTTCTAACACGAGGTTGAAAACATCCATTCTTGTATTGTTCTTCTTAAAAATTGTAAATAGGTCATTCTGACCCGAACACCGCGTTATCCACGTTTAAAGGCCAGACGATACGATATTATCACGATACTGCAGCCACGCTGTGATAGTTTCTAAAGTTTACTTATATGACAGTAGAATGGGATTGTAAAGCTGACACACACTAAACAACAACCTGCCTCAAATGTTACTCCTGACGAGCTGAACTCCTCTCAATCTGCACTGAACAAATGTTGATGTTTTTTTTCAAATGCTAAAGTTCCCTTCATGCACTAAATGTCTGACTCATGTGCAAACACAGTGTCAAGATATAACAAAGATAAATGCAGTGGAGAACATAATGTATATATTATTATATTATTGAACGTAGTAGTGCCTGAAGAAGTGGGTATACTCTGGCTTTTTACCCCAAATGTTTTTTTAAGTGTTCCGTCCTGCAGAGGATAAACAGCCTCTGTGACATGTACGATGGCTCTTGCATATTTTGTAAGTGTTAACCAGCCAATTTGACAGAGACAGGAGGGTCATCCCTTTACCGTATAGCAAAAGCATACTACTAAATATTGTCAATCAATGGTGTGAATCACAGGGGATTTAGAAGTGGGTATGCCCTATGGAGACTGAAAACTATCCATATACCTGAGTATACCTGAGTATACCTGAGTATACCTGAGTATACCCTGCACCACTGATTGAACGTTATCAAGATGTTGCACATCGCTCATCAATCCTGTAACTCACAGACACTTTGCCCTGTATTTCAGCTCACTTATCACATCGACACAAACTTTATTTTTTTACGGTTTTATAAACGCATATAGTTTATTATATTGAGTTTACATTTTTGCTGCATAAATTAAACATTTATTCTTGCATATTCTACGGATGTTTACATCTCATATAATCCATAATGTGCAGCTTCTTTTCCATCCTCTGCAGTGTTTCATGAATCAAATCAAGCGCTACATGGTGAGTGCAATCTCTGATCTGTCCATGAGTAAAAGGGTACACAGTGCACACACTTAATGTTATTTACATTTTTATTATTATAATATTTTGTAGATTATATTTGCATTTGTATGTGACCCCTTTCCTTTTACATCTAAGTACATTTAATAAAGTTCTTAAAATCAGTGACATTAACACATGAACCTGACCCTGCAACGTATGAAACTCATGTTTCGATTTATTTAGGATCTTTTTTAGCCTTAAGTGTTTATGTATTGTACTTCATAGTTTTTTTTATTGTGCATATGGAAATCGATCTATTTTACTGATTTTTTTTTCATTACTTGACATGGTTTTATGGCTCCTGCCTTGTGTCATGTTTATTACACAAAGATGTGTGTTTTCTCTGCACTTTTGCACTGAAGACAAATTTCCACTCAGGGTCAATAAAAAACAATTCATCTGGTCTAACATAATCTGAAGTTTACCTCGTTAAATATACCCTTAATGATTCATCTACTAAAAGATTAAGGATCAATACGTATTAGGAAGGCAGTACTGCGCTGAATCAAATCAAACACACACACACACACACACACATTCACAGGCTCAGTGGTGATTATTGCACAACTTAGTTTCCAAACAAACAGTTTGAAGAACTTAATGAATAAATTCTCTGTAACCTACTTAAAAGCAGCTGCAGCACCACAGTGTGTGTGTGTGTGTGTGTGTGTGTGCGCGGTGTGTGGTGTGTGTGCATCAGGACGAGTGTGACATGTGACATGAAATGTGAGCAGAATCTGCTCTCTGTCTTCAATTAGACTCCACACTTCCTACAGAGAGGTAACTATTATTATGCTCTCTTCAGTCCTCTGTGTGTGTGTGTGTGTGTGTGTGTGTGTGTGTGTGTGTGTGTGTGTGTGTTTGTGTGTGTGTGTGTCATGTTGTTGGATTCTTTCTGAGTTGCTTGTTCACACATGCACCTCACAGCAAAAGACGGACAGGAGGAGGGGGGCTGGGAGGTCACAGGAGGCGGGACACGACGTAAAAATAATTGCGCTGAGATGCAGATAAGGCAACAGAGTCTGACATTGTTATGAGGATTTTTGCCTTTCACTCAACAACAATATTTTTCAACAATATCAACAAATGAGCGGAGAAGAACAAACTGGTCAACAGAAAACAGAATCCTGCCGCTTCGTAAAGTGCACACACCGATTACGATATGGCCTATAACCGTCACCACCTCCACCTGCTCTCGGGGAGAGTTTTCCTTGTACAGCTCACCTCCACTTCATGCAGAAAATGTACCACGAGGCTGGAGGGAAACATTTTGGAGCAGCTCACCCTGAAAATTTCAGGACGTTTTTGGGAGTATTGTGCAAGTGTAAACAGCATTGTTTCTGCACACGCTCGGTTTGGGCACACACACACACACACACACACACACACTTTGTTTCTACACAAACACACTTTGTTTCTGCACACACACACACTTTCTGTGCAGGAGTAAATCTCCATGTGAGCTGAGGAGGCAGAGGAGGTGATGAAGGACCGGTCAGTCAGGAGATAAATGTGTCAAAACAACAAGCAGACATATATGATGTATTTGTCCTTTTAGTCTATCACACACAGTTTCTTTACACTAAACCTGTACTTCATATTTTATTTTACACTGACGTATATTTAAGGCTCTGTTTTCTAAATCTTGTTTTGTACTGTAGTTTGAGCACTGGGAATTCCCTCACAATTAATACTTTTTATCTTCTGAGGCTGTTTCTGATTTTTTAGCAACATTTAAAATTGTTAAAAAAGGATAATTAACTCAAATCAAAGTGGTGCATCATAGCAGCAATTTGATGATCTCCTGGACTAAAAGAGAACACTTTTTTTTGTCTTTGATTGTTTAAATGTAAAAACGTTTTAATATGAGTTTAATTCTAATAAGTCCTGATCAGGTTTGTTATATGCTGCTGTGGTTTCTGCAGGATGTGTGTGGCGTGCACGTGTGGGAATGTGCGGAATAAAGCGTGCAGAGAGAGAGAGAGAGAGAGAGGGAGAGTGTTGCTATAGCAATAACAGAGCTGCAGCGCGTGGCCCCTGCTGGCTCCAAGCTGTCTGAGGATGGAAACCAATTTAGCGTCTCCCCTCTCACGGACTCTTTCCCGTTATTATGTCCAATCTTTGTGTTTATGAGGAGGAGGAGGGGAGGGGAGGTAAGGCTATATGCTGCTGCTTAGCCTTAGCTTAGCATCCTAGCTCGGTTAAAATGGACTAAACCTTGTGAGTCTGAAGGTCCGGGACAAAGCGTGGATATGTGACTTGCCTTGAAGCACTTCGTGTCGCTCTATGAGACCCGGATGTTTTGAAAGTCTCCACAGATTTAAATATAAAATATTAACAACCCTGAACAATATAAGATATAAACTTTTCATCAGCTGTTGTTTTTAACAGCCCCCCTTTAATCTATGTAGCCTACTTTGTGTTGTGTTTTATCTATCAGATAGATAGATAATATCTATCTATCTGTCTTAATGTAGGCCTAAAGGTCATTAATCTGGCGACTTTGGTTCTAAAGGTAAAATAACCCGGAGGCCTAGAGAAAAGGCGGATTATCTATATCTGTCTCCTTCCTCTCTTCATTAATTAAAGGTTACAAATCATCAACGACATTTTTCTAATTCTTCTTTAAATAGAGCATCCACAATCCCGCTTTGATCAGATTTATTCACCGTGTCTGAGACGCTTAAAAAACAACTTTAGGTTATGTCTTGCACATTTCATGACGCCGCATGAGGCCGCGTAGAAACACGATTAAAGTCATATTAAATCACACTCGGACTCTGAATTTATTACTCTTTACTCTTGTGACAACCGTGTACAGAACTAGGATTACAGTGCTTTTTTACTACGATGTTTACATGTTGTGTTTTACGTTTCTGCCTTTTTATCTTGTTTTTACCTTTTCTGTGTTTTCCTGTATTCTGAGAGCTGCCTGTCTGTAATCTTTAATAGCAATGACAAAAAAAATATTAATTATTTTCTTTTCTGCAGCAGCGACGACCTCCTTAAATAAAGATAGCCTAATTTAAACGATCTCACGGTCAATAACCTTTCAAAAACAGCCGAACAAGATGCTACACAGAGTCTATTGTTATTTTCAAATTACACATATATTTCACACAAAATAGTTTAAGATAACTTGTACTAGCCTATAAGATGTCTTGTTTATTTTTCTTAATTTTTGATTTTACCACGAAGTCTGTGTTCGTTTAGGATACTGTTTAAAAAATCTGAGTTGGATCCTATTTAATAGTACAAATAAAGTAATAATTTAACAGATTTTTACATTTAATTGTCTTTTGACTTTATTTAATGTAGAAGTTTATATGTAAACTATATTACAAATAAACATAATTCTTCCTGTGGGAGTTTGAATGTTTTTCTTTTCAAGTTTTATTAAACCAACATGTTTGGTTCACTTTGTACGCAAATCATTTTTATTGTTTTAAAAGCGTGAAGAGGAAGTGACAACTGTGACGTTCAGTTCTACATTTTCAGGGGACTAAACATGAAACCAGGAGTATTAATAATGATTGTTTACACTCAGAGATGAATGTCGGTCAGGACTCAGATCAGAACAAGATAAACACTCTAAAAATCGTGACTGGAGAAAAACAAATTGGTTAGGAGTTAGGCTATTTTAGTAGGCTACGTAAATGCACGATCCTTATTTAATCATTAAATTAGACATTATTATCATTAGCCTATTTTATTTTTACTCTGTGCTTGACAGAGTGTGCAGCTGCAGACCTCCATCCTGAGAAACAGCAAACAGCAGGCTGCAGCTTTGATGTGTGTTTTTTTCCAAGTTGAATTTAAGTATTTCAGTTTGTTTGTGGAGATCAAGAGTGTGTGTGTGTGTGTGTCTCTGTGTGTGTCTCTGTGTGTGTCTCTGTGTGTGTCTCTCCTCTTTAGTTTGAATCTTCATTTAAGGTTCGCCTATTTGTTTGGGCTCACGCGCTCTTACCGCCTCCCTCTTCCGCCGCTCCTCGCGGGCCTCCGTCTTCTTCAGCTCGGCCTTAAAGGCCTGCGTGTCCCCGTGCGGTGCGTCCTTGTCCAGGATGTCCATCAGGTATGAGATGTAGCTGGTCGCGAGCCGCAGAGTCTTGATCTTGGACAGCTTCGTGTCCGCGGGCACGTTTGGGATGCACTCCCGCAGCTCCGCGAAGGCCGAGTTGATGCTCTGAGTCCGCCGACGCTCCTTCCTGTTTGCGGTGGGTCTCCGCTTCACGGGGCGCGGGTGTGTGTGGTGGTGGTGCATACCCACGGCGGCTCCGTTCACGGTGATGGCTCCGGGCCCCGGGACCAGGCCGCCGGGGCCGTAGTGGTGGTGATGGTGCGGGTCCAGGCCGCCGGTGGCCCCTCCGCCGCTGTTGCCATGGTACTCTGGACTGTAGCCGGGCGCTAGGCCATACTCTGTGGGAGACATATCCGTGTGGCTGATGAGCCAGCTCGTGAAGTACGGAGGAGCCCCGGTGTCCTCGTGACAGCGCCCTGCCGCCGCGTGCAGGGAGTAGTGGTGGCTGTCGTGGTGGTGCATGACCGGGTGGTGCGGGAAGCCCGAGACCAAACTCATCCTGACACACACACACTCTCACACGCATGCACGCACGCACGCACGCACGCGGGTCCTTGTTGTCGCAGTATTAACTTGTTATCGGTGGTCCCGAGCTGAAGTCTGCATCCTGAAACTTCTCCTCCTGCAGCGCGGCTCACTCCCCCTCAGCCGGCAGGCTCCGGCCGCTCGGTCCCCGGTGAAGCAGCAGCAGCAGCAGCAGCCTGCAGCCCGCAGAGTCCCGTTCTTCTCTCTGCTCTGCTCCTCCCGCTCTAACACAGCGTCCCTCTCCCTCTCGATGGAAACATCCTCCTTTTCAGAGAGTCACAGCCCGCAGTCCTTCATGCCTCTGCTGCATCCTTACAGCCGCTTGGCAAGGCAGGAGCGGTGTGTGTATATGTGTGTGTGTGTGTGTGTGTGTGTCTGTTTGTGTGTCTGTTTGTGTGTCTGTGTGTAGTCACTACTGCAGACTGACACTGAAGAGAGAGCGGAGAGAGAGCCAGGCTGTGTGTCTGACAGAGAGAGAGAGAGAGAGAGGGAGAGTTTGATTTACCTCATCGTGTACTACCGGGGTGGAGTCCGACCTCACAGCCCCTCTCAACCAATGGTAACAGCCCTCCCCTCTGTTTACCTCTCTTTAATGTCAATGGGCCTGCTAAGTAGTCCTGCAGGAGCGCGCACGAACACTTTACACCACGCTCTGAGGTCACACGCACGCATGTGCAGAGCAGACGTCAGCCTCTAATGTGCAGAATAGAGGAGAGGAGACTATTTGATTTATTTATTTCATGTTTAGAGCCGCTTGTTTTCTGCATAGATTTTTTGTTAATATGAAACTACTGTGAGATGTTTTACAGTGTCATGGGTGTAACAGAGGGGGGGAAAGTGTGGGGCTCACTAGACTAAAAAGGGCCCCCAAAGGGATTCGGGCTGAAATAAATCTATAGTTTTAGTTTCTGTCAGAGTAAAGAGAAAACTGGACCAATGAATCAACATGATATGATGATAATTTACTTATCCTGAAAATAAAGAACTTCAAAATCATCCAAATGACAGTTGCATTTATTACACAATTTAATTCATTGTTTTATTAATTTAAAGTACAACTGACCTTCTAAATGTATGACACAAAGTTCTGATTATTTAAAGTTGTCATGATAGCAGAATTTTATTCGATAGTAAAAATCTAATGATATTGATGGCGGTTTCAGCACGGTAACAAAAACAGGTTTTCTGCGCATAAAATGACATTTAAGACTTTTTAAGGGCCAAACAAAGAACAAATAATAGGTTTTGCGCCACATGGAGTTCGTGCTTTCTGGATTTTGGATCTGATCGTCTCAAGATTATACTTTTCTTTGCATATCATGCCAACAATCCTCAACAATCTGGCATTTCCTCTTTTCTCTCTTCTGTTCACGGTGTGTAAACATGTACAGGAAACTCTGCCGTAGATGCAGTGAATCGACAAGTGAACAAGCAAATAAACAACAAATAACTATATAACATAATGACAGTGTAGATTTTATGAAGTATTCAGACATGTGTCTTCTAAGATGTCAGACCTCTTTAAAGTATAAATACATTTAACGACATTTTATGGCCTCACATTTTAAAAATCTAATGTAAGACATGTCAAGGATCAGTCTACACCCTGCCAAACAGAAGTCACCTTTGGGTAATTTCTTGTATTTAATTATCAAATATTGCAGGCAAACTCCTGCACAAGGTCTAAATTGCAAAAACACATTGGCAATGTTTTGATTTAGACCTACACCAAAAAATTACCAATATTTTTCTGCATTGAAAAACTGGACAGATGCATGCACATGATGCTTAACTCTTCCTGAACTCTGAAAAAAAACAAAACATAAAAACAATTCACACAAAAAAGATGGAGTGCTAATTTTAATTCAACTATTATTGTTTGATTTAAATGATCAAAAATTGCGAGCAAACTCCTGCACTATGGTCTAAATTGCACAAATACGTTGGAAATATTTTTGTGCAACTTAGACAGTGTGCAGGAGATTGCTGAAATTATTGATGGACTGGACTGACTTTTTTTGATAGAGTTGATCATTACATTTAAGTGACTATATCATTTTGAAACACCTAAAAGAGTTGAAGGAGCAAGCCTTAGTTTATATCCTTTAATGGCTCATTTGTATAATGGAGGTGTGCTTATTGTATAATCTCAGGGTTGGCCGAGGAGGGGCCCAATGTGCAGTCTCCATGGTGTCCAGAAATCCTGGAGACACCCCTGGTGATCTGCAGGGCCGGTGCATGTTTGGAATAATGCCGTCATAAATCCGGATTATAGCAGCTGTGTTTATACTGCTGCTGGTTCTGTCTGTGCTGATCAGGCTGCAGATCATCCCGTCCTTGTTAGAAAACGTGTTATATGTTTCTACAGGGAGCTGGATCAGTTTCTGATGTGTCTCTGCTCGGCTCGTGGGATGGACCGTATATTAACTTGATGTCAGATAAATGAAATGGATTTACATATATTTTATTCACAGACAAATGTAAGGATTAAGCATTTGTCAGAAAACAAGCAGCGATCGGTCACAGTCAGGTCTGATTTAAAGTCATATAAAAATGTCACATTTAACCTGGAACGATTCGCAGTTTTAATTTTTAATCTAATTTCTTGCATGAAAAACAGTGATTTAGGCTATTTCATCGCCATCCTTTAAATTTGTGTAGCCTATTATAACCTGTCACTATGCATACGCCTACAGACGTGGTGTCTATGTGCGTTGATTTGTTTTATCTGTTCACCTCAACTATCGTTTATTTACGGTCAAAAGATTAAGACGTTTATCACAGTTACATCGACATTTGAAGTATTTTTATGATAATCTGTTATTTCCCAGATGAGCCTCTTTTACAAGAAATAAACAATATGACTATATTGAATCTGAAAAGACAAAAATCAAAACAAACCAACGGAGGCGACAGAGCAGAGAAACACCAAATAATTCTGATTTGTTTCCTGTTTTATTTTGATTAGTCTATTTCAAGTTGAGCGTATTCATGTTTTAAACATCCAAATAGCGTAGATAGATGCATTCATTTTATTGAACGGTTTAGTTATAGTTATAAGAATAAACAGACATTTTACTGCCTAGATAAAGATTTTTGATATAAAATATAAATATCCACCTGACGTAGACGAGCTCCGGTGAAAAATCAAAGCCCGGTTCACCGCTGACTCCGTGGCCGACCTCCTGACCGCTTCGGTCGGCTTCTACAACACTGAAAGTCCGCTGTTTCTCCGGAGCTTTAAATCCCTCTAACAGCCGCTTTGACGAATCTCAGACCCGCGAGGTGTTCCTCTTCTTTAAGCCAAATATCACTGACACTCTTCATCCTGTTGGTAAAACGAGCAGTTTAATTTCTAAAGAGCTCATGCAGGATTATTGAAGGTTAACGCTAAAATGTTTGCAGCTCTGTGTCTGCAAAGCTTCTTCGAGCAGTCAGAGACGGAGAGCAGCAAGAAATCACCCGGAGTTTAAAACCAATCCATCAATCAATGAATCAATAAAGCTTTCTCATTTTCAGGGTCATATCCGAGGATTCATGTCACGTTACGAGACAAGATGAGACATTTCACCGCAGCCTCACAAAATAGGCTAATTAAAATAATTAAAAATACACTAAATTAAAATCTTAACACAGAAAATGTTGATCAGAACCATCATCAAAGAATCACTTTTCCTGTCTAGAGTGTATTTTTGTTAGCAGGGACGTACAGAGGATTTTAGAGACACAGGGGCTGAAAATAAAAAAAGGGATTTATTTTTAATTTTTAATGAAATAGCTTAAAAATTACCCTGCAACAACAACCTGTGTGAGACTGTTACAGTGGTGGACAGTAACAAAGTACATTCATCTGAGTAATTGACTGCAGTACATTTAGTGAGTAGTCCTCCCTGTACTTTAATTTAGTATTATTTTGTATATATTACTTTACTCCATATATTTGAATGACAATTTATCGCACTTTTGACTCTGCACTACATTTCTATGAAAGTTTTGTTACTCCCTACTTTTGTTCTGAAGGCAGATGATGAATTTTCTTTCCTATTTAAAAACAATGAACTGTGTTTGTGGTTTGTCTAAACCTGTATGTTGTGCCTCTCCATGGCTGAATGTAGAGCAAACATCACTCAGATCAGGCAGTAATGATGGCTATGGCAGTGAAGGATGATGATTCTCCTCCTCAGCCCATGGCCATATCTTCATCCGGTGTTTAAAATGTGAGTGTTTTCCCACTGTGTAAATCCTAGCTGATATTTCCCCTGCTCATCAGGTATTTTTGGCTTCTTTCATTATTGTTCCGTTAATTTTGGAGCTGCAAATCTGGAAATCCCATGTAACTTTAAAACATGTAAATAATGATTTCTAAATACATAAAACGCAGCAGAGTTTACACCCATGTGTTCTTATGTGCACTCATACACTGTGAAAATACAACAATGCTTTGAGGTTTTTTTTTTGTCTGAAAACAATATTTGAAAATAATATTTAAGAGCAATACTCCAGTATTTTAACTGTAGTAATAATTATCTCACATGTATTGGAGTCATATATGACCCAGAGTATGGTAAATGGTAAATGGACTTGAGCTTGTATAGCACTTTTTAAGTCTTCTGACTACTCAAGTGCTTTTACACCGCAGGTCACACCTACACATTCACACACTGATGGCAGAGTCTGCTATGTAAAGTAACCATCAGAATAGCAGATATATACATTCATAGGCCGCTGAAGAAGCAGCAGGAGCAACTTGGGTTTAAGTGTCTTGCCCAAGGATTCATTGGACATGTGGCTGAAGGAGCTAGGGAGCGAAACCCCAACCTTCCAGTTGAGAGGCGACTGACTCTACTGAGCCACAGCCGCCCACCCACACTTTAAACTTTGACTCAAATAATGAAGTTGTGTACTTTGTCCACCACTGCACTGTTAACGATACAATACATGTTTTAAAACAAAGTCATGACTGAGGGCAGTTCAAACATCCATTACAGCAAAGGCTTCACAGGAGCTGTATCTGGAGTTAAGAGTATTTGTCTTCTAGGTGTCACTTTGTCCTGTGAGTCACTGAGGATTCAGGTAGAAACCTTCTTACATAAGACAGGTGAGGAGCACCCACTGGAGTTTTAACTGCAGCGTGAGGCCACAGCTCGGGCGCTGGGGTTTAATCAGAGAGCACATCATCTATTTGTCCGCCCACACAGCGCCTCAGTGGCTGTGGGCCTACACACACATTTTGTATTCAAATACACTCTCCTCACATTAACTCAACTCCTACCTATCCCTCTGACATCTCACATGAAGAAACTATGATGTGGTAAAGATGCACTTCCTCTCTCTCACCTCTATATTCTTCTAGTTACACCTCTCATAGAAGGCGGACAATGATGCGGCGACATGGTCAATGCTGACATGAAATAAAAAGATGTTGATGTTGTATGTTTAAGGTACTACAACTTAGTGCCAGGCAATTATTTGGGTTCACTTTCAATAATGATGAATTCTTCCCACGATCATGAAAACAAGATCACTGAGATTAAACGGTCACGGTGCTGCACGCCATGTTGCACGCTGTGTTGCGCGCTGTGTTGCGCTCGTTCTGTCTGTAGGTTCTGTCATGTGTGCTAAATGTTTCAAAGTGTTTGTTGTTAGATCTTGACTTCAAGAGAACAACACAACTACCTCAAAACATAATTGATTAATTTATTATTATGATATATTGTTTTTTTTAATATATATTTACTGTATATTATGGACTTATTTATTTTCATTTATTGCTTTCTTTATAAAGTGTTCATGGTGCTGACGTTCATGTGATGCAGATGTCAAATCTGTCAAATGTATGTGTGAGGACTGAGGAGAGGGCATCAGGCTGGCCTATACCACATATTTCCATACATAACTTATATTCAGGCTGTATACAAAATTAAACTATTTATTCAAATAAAGGGCGCTTTCCCACGGCAGGAGCTCAAGCCCTTTTTTTGTCTATGTGTGCATGTAGCTGTTTTTTCAGCTATATTATTTACAGACACAACATTAATCCACCATGAGTCGTTATAGTTTTAATAATATTTGTTGAGGCCGTAGATATTGAGCAAAAGCATCATCGTGTTCTTAGCTTTTTCACTGAGGGGGGCGATAAAGTGTTTAGTATCGTACCATGTCTTATCGTATAGTAACATATCATAACATATCATTTACCGAGCCAACCTTGAACACCTCATGATGCATCCTCAGGTCACCTTGTTAAGTTAGCTAAGCAGCTTTTGTCCTGTTGATTTCCACTCTTATTTCAACATTGGATGACTAATGGTTAACTTGAGTTTGAGCGATCAGCTGCTCTGATTGGAGGACTGTCCTTTTTTTTTTTTTTTTTAACCTGTAGCCCGTCAGATGGGCTTTATTTGGTTAAATTAGACTCACAAAGCTGAATGCTTGATGGCTGGCAATTACATTTTATTTAAATGCCTTATCAAACAGTCGATGTGTGATAAAAAGGACTTGAATCGACTTGAGATGTAACGTTAACTCACAGGACCAACAAGATCACGACTTCAAAGGCTTCACCAGGCGGCTGAGGCTCAGTTGGTAGAGTCGTCGCCTCTTAACTGGAAGGTTGAGAGTTCAATCCCCAGCCGGGCAACATGTCTGATGTGTTCTTGGGTAAGACACTTAACCCCAAATTGCTCCCGCTGCTTTGGTGGCGGTGTATGAATGGGATTAGTTACTTCCGATGGATGATGCTACATAGCGATCATCACCATCATCAGGGTGTGAATGGGTGGGTGTGACATGTGGTGTAAAAGCGCTTTGAGTAGTTGGAAGACTAGAAAAGCGCTATATAAGCTCAAGTCCATTTACTGACTGACTTAATTCTGTTTAGGTCATTACAATGTGCATTTTGCTTTAAAATATAAATGTTGGTAAAATAAAATCTGATGAAAGCTTAATGTTGGTTCCTTTCATTAAATTATTAGTATAATAAATGTCTAATTGAGAGCATCCAGAGGCGACTATCTCTAACATTTGGAGGTTTTTCTTCTCTCAGCTGCTGCAGACAGACGTTTGGTAGAAACAACAGTACGGATGAGTAAATGTTTCCTCACATGTTGGTTTTAGACGTGAGTTTGTTATCAGTGAGGTAAGAAAACTTGTAGGCAAACACTGTGATTATTTCTGAGAGGTAAACACGTTGGCAGCCTCTGATTGGTCATAAACGTTTGTGAACGCAGCTTGTATTTCTCCTGAGCTGAAGACAGAGAACAGGGGGGATGCAGAGGAATTCTCAGTGAGGAAGGCATATGATTTATATTTGTTTAAGTGTTGAATGGTGGTGTGTGTGTGTGTGTGTGTGTGTGTGTGTGTGTGTGTGTGTCTGTGTGTGTCGGCCTGCTCTGTGTAATCCATCTATGTGAATGGGAGCTGTTGCAGTAATTTAGATCGGTTTGTGTCTCCTGATAATGATACATAATTAGACTGTAGGTCAGTCGGTCAGACTCCTGATCTCACACATACACAAACTGATGCGTGCGCACACACACACACACACACACACACACACACACACACACACACACACACACACACACACACACACACACACACACACACACACACACACAAACACATACATCTCTCCCCCCATGTGCCCTCTCCTCTGATCTCAGCCATTCCTCCTCTGTATAAATAAACCTGACAGAGTTGCAGGGCCATGTGTGTGTGTGTGTGTGTGTGTGTGTGTGTGTGTGTGTGTGTGTGTGTGTGTGACAGCCTGTGTGATGACGTGCAGGTACATTCCTGAGCAGCGGAAGTTTCTCTTCACTGTGAAGTGCAGTTGTTGCTGCCTGGACTCCATTACAACTATACTGCAGCGCTGTGTGTGTGTGTGTGTGTACTCAGCTGACTTTATGGGTCAAAATCACTTAATAACACATTTTAAATTAGAAACAGTGAGTGTGAACAAAGGAGTGTTATACCACAGTCTATGTGAATTCTTGTTTCCAATTGGCTGCTGGGATCCCATTAGTATCCCAAAATGGTCATCTATGAAGTAGTTCTGTTCATTGTTCTATATATGAGTAACCATAGCAACAGGTACACACTTAAAGCCTCCATTTACTAGTTATAACTTCAACCTCGCTGGGATTTTTTTTACTTTAACCATTTTTTACTTATCCTGATCCTGACCCTATCCTCTACCTGGACTTTCATGTTTTGGTTGACTTGGGATGTCCAACCTTTTTCTATGAATCCATCCAAATTTTGAGATGTGCTTTACTAAATTGAGGATCGAAGTTGTTAATGACCTTTGCTGTTACCGACTGGCTTGATGAATAAACCCTTCCGTCTTCCGTCTACTCTTTTCTTCCATGTTTCAGAACTGAAAAATGAACTCGGATTTGAATATCAGTTCACTGTTTTTGCTCGGTTATTCCCATGTCAGTGCAGGATCGAGTTTCTGGCAGAGAAGAGGCTCAAACTTCTACCTGGGGTCGTCTCCGTATGGTCAGTGTGGATCCTCCTGTAGACCAAAGGGAAGGTTAATCTAAGGGATTACAGCCTTTGTAACGTTGAGATGATACCTGAGAGCCGTGAAAACAGAGAGCGCACATTCACACCGTGTGAGAAAAGCAAAAATGTTACACCTTCACTGAGACACGTATGATCATAGTTTCACATGACCGATACGCCTCAGAGGCTAAAGACTCCATCAGTACGCTGACAGGGATCAATGGAGTGAGATTTCTCTTTGATAATATTTCACTTTATTAAAGCCTTCACAGTTTTCTCACCATATGTTAACGTTTGATTCATTTATTCCGCATATTACTCTGTGATTAAATCCTGGGAATATGTTGTATGGGTCTGCCCGTATGACTCGTCTGTCTCTGATGTTGGGGATTCTTTCAGGGAAATTTCCATGTTGTGGTCTGGGGGGATTTTCCATTTTATCCCCACAGGGTCTAAGATCAAATGTGTTCATCAGGTGGAGGGTGGACCACTGAAGGTGTCAAGTACAGCAGTTTAGCCAAACACTTCAAAATGTGTATCTATACCAGTGTGTTGGTAAAGTCAGGTTAGGTTGTAAAGATGGAAAGTCAACTGTCTGCGATGCTTTGGGTGATGGGGGTTTAAAAAAAAATCATCCTGGAGACCAGCTTGAAGTCATGTTGAAGCTAAGGAGAGCGTCAGACAAGGCGAAAACAAAGCATCCAGATGTTCCTTGTTTCTTTTCTGCAACACAAAAATAACTCCTAGAGACCCAATATTGGGTAGTTCCTTGTTTCTAATCACCAACAATTGCAGTTAAAACCCTGCACACTGTCTAAGTTGCACAAATATGTTGGGAATGTTCAGTACCAAAACATTCCCCATTTTTTGTTCAACTAAGACCGCAGTGTTTCCCTCCCATACATTGATTTTGAAGCTTAAGGTCACAGATTTAGCTGCTGCATTTGTTTAGCATGGAGGTACAACGGGTTGGTTTAAGTTGCAAAAGTTGGGGATGAACTCAGTTTAAAAGTGATGGTGACAGTTAAACTGTGTGCCTGGTTGTATTTGGATGTAGGTTTGTTATTTTTAAGCTCATATTATGTTGATCTGCAGCTGAAAATCATCCCCAACAACTCAGAATAGCCGAGTGATAAAGAGGTTGATGTTTGCTGGATGAGGTTAAGCCAGCTGCACAATAGATGAATAAAAATGTGAGATTTCAAGATTTTATATCATGCCATCAATAGCTTCACTGAAGCTCAGATATTATGCAAGGAAGATGATTTAGCTGTTTCATCTTTCAGTAGACGAGTACAGCAGGGTGTCGTCTGCAATTAAACAAACATAAAGTTAGACAGCTAAGGTAAGGTACAACAGGTAATCATATCCTGTGTTTTGATCTTTCTCAGTGGAGTGAGTGGATAACTCAAATGTATGTGTTTCTGTAAAAATAAAACAAAGAATAGTTAGCCCTCTTTAGTGCAGGTTATAAATTTGTTCATGAATGTTCATAAATGTTTCATTGCTTTAAAAACATCAAACATTTTTGGGACTATGTATAATATCTGTAAGATATCTTGTTATACGAAAAAAATGGCATGCAAGCATTATTTTTTATTATTCTGTTACGATAACTATTGCATTCCTATAAAGTGTTTTTATCCTATTTATTTTTTGAGGTATGTTCAATGACAAAGCTGAAGGTCAAATATTATTCAAAATACACTTCACCATGTTTCTCAAACACTAACATGTGTCCCTAGTCTGTCTACAAATTCCCTAATTATGAGAAAAGTCCATCCTCTCCGTCTTTTGCCTGCTCCACTTTTCAGAAAATGTATGCTCAAACAGGCCATTTGGAGATTTTCCCTTCATGACATCACAAAGGTCAGTAACCCCTCCCCCAGGTTGGTGACACTCCCACAGCTAGGTGTTCGTTCTGCCCTCCGAGTCTGCCATCGCAAACATAAACAATAGGGCATTGAATGAGAGAGTCAGGGTCATGAACCCAATCCCAGTCACAGCTCATTCGCATTTAAAGCTACAGACACAGAAACAGCCTGTTCTGATCGAGGCTGAAATAGAGGGGTTTATAGGCATGATCAAATACAGGATCAGAGTGGATTTTTGGCAGAGACTTCACAGACATGTTTTAGTGAGCTTTGACACTTATTTTAACTGTTTAAGAATGAGGATAATATGTGACCTTTAAAGCCTTACTTTCTGTTTTAAGATCAGAGAGAAGGATAAATATGTAGAAACCGCTTTGAGTTTACAACGTCACCGCGACCTTCTAGGTAGTTTAGTTCACCCATTGTGAAAAGCGTCGCCCCTCCACCCACGGAACAGACCTGGGCTCACATACCTGAGAAATGACTGGGCTGAACTAATTTATTGTAAGGACTCGAAGACATGGAGAGAACTGGACAGATGACCTTTTCGTGCTTGTAGATTTGGTGCTCCAACATTTGTCCGCAGGTATCTGATATTTTCAAGGATGTTTGAATATTATTTGTACGCTCTAGTTATTCATTCTTTATTACCTTTCCTTAAGTGGAACCTTGTCAGAGTTTCCCAACAATAACAGCCAGACACACGTTGAAATCACCAGAAAACTTCTGTCATTAAGGAGAACCTGAACGCTGCCATGATTAATGGATCACATCAGTTGAGTGTGTGCAGGTAATTAGGCGCTCATTAAGAAGTAGTCCAAACCAAGCTTTGAGTTTCCGTAAGTTGGTCTCTTACCCCTAAATTACCCACTTTAAGAGCACACACACACACACACACACACACACACACACACACACACACACACACACACACACACACACACACACACACTTTAAATCAACATATCAGTCATTCTGTGTGTGCACCTGAAACGAGTCATAACAGAACATGCCATCTTTACGTCTTGAATACATTTACTCAGCAGTGTGTTATGTTAGATCATTGCTGTGTGACTTAGTCTCCATGTGGCAGAATTTTTAAACTCCAGAATATCAGACACTGTCATATAAGTGGGGTTTTTTAATAATTTCTGAAACTAGTCTCTATCCAATTTCAGCAATACCTCCATATTCCTGTCTTGAAGGTACTATGGTAAGCACCTCTAGAAATGAAACAAGAATCAAATGCACGACTCTCAAACAGGCAGATGAAGCACACGTAGTTTGATTTAAAAAAATATATATAATTACATTCTATTTATTTTGCACATTTTAAGATGATCAGATTCAGGCACAGACAAGAGGCACAGACACGAGGCACAGACAGTTTAAAGACATCACAGGAACGCAAGGCATAGTGGCTTCTGGTTCTTTGAAGGTATGAACGTTAACAAAAAAGCACCAAACCAAGAAGCGCTTTATAAATAAGCTTCAGCTAGTGTATATGCCTGCGCACCTTCAAAGATGGCCAATCTGAGTTAGTATACAGGTCACAGTGATGAGTGAAGTGTCTACCACCAGTCAAAAATCTCAACGCACAGTGATACACGGTGTCCAATGACTGTAAACATTTGGCCGAGGCACCAATATACAGTACATCTCCATAATCCAACAAAGGAAGAAAGGTTGATTAAAGAAGTTTCCTTGCTCTAAGGGAAAAGCAAGATTTATTTCTGTAACAAAATCCCAACTTCACCTTAAGTTTAGAGGCCAAATTGGCAAAAACAAACACGGACAAACAAGAAAACAAATTGAAACAAACACGTAAAATCTCTGACTTGAATTAAAACATAACAAAATGTTTAGAGTTCATTTAGTTAATTAATCAGAATCAGAGATTTTGTAACAGCCTGCTAGTTTTTCCCTTTCAGCCGCTGTAGTAAAGCTGCTGCAGCGTCTTCCTGCTGCCGCAGTGATGGAGAGAAACCACACTGCTGTGCTTTTGACAGAATCATTTCACTTAAAAAAACACTACAGACATCTCCGTTGATGAATCAAAAGTAATCTGCTCCTTGTGTCAAACTGAATTAAAATAAATAATATAAATAAGGAAACTGGTTCAATCAGTGTCATATGGAGAAGTAGTGGGATGTTTTACTTGTTCTCACACCTTTTTGTTTGTAGATGTGTAGAAGTGTTCAGAGAGTTTCTTTGCTTTATGCTTTTCTTTATTATTGTTTTTTAATGTTACTGTTTGTTCAGTCGGCTTTATAATGAAGTCATGTGGGAAACAGTTCCTGAAAGATAAGGGGTGAATCTTTACTCTCCCTTAGTCCTCGTTTGTGACTGAAATCCTGACCATCAGTGAAGCGAACCAACTCTCCTTTGAAAATCACGACTGGCTATGATGTCTTAAGGTCTTAAGAGAGACTAAGACTTCAGAATTCAGAATTGTTCTTCTCACCTTAAAGCTCTCTTAATTCTCAGACTCCATCGTGTGGTAAAAAGCTCAACACGCCTTGTTACCCCTCTGAAACATCACAAAATGAGGAATCTTATCCGTCTCTCTTTCTGTTTTAAAAGCTTTTATTGCTGAGCTGACTGTGGAGGAACTTTGGCAGCAGGACAGGAAAATTACAGACCTGGATCTGACAGCATGTTCATAACATCCTCCGTGGTCATTTGTCCTGGTGGCTAAACTGTCACATAGTTTCCACTGTTAGAGTCAGATTAAACTGCTTCCATTCACCTGTTCTCTCTGAGACATCAACATTCCTACATGTCCTTAAAATGACTTTAAAAATACTTCATTGTTACCTTTCAGAGGTCTTCAGTTTTAGACGTCACTTTGACTGAGACACATATGAACACTTTAACTGTCCAGTGTTATATGATTGTTTTTTCTATTCTCTTTTGTAGAGTTGTTTGTTCAAGAGACCATTCATGGCAGAGCATTATGTATTCACAGACAGTGAAACGGACAAGAGAAGAAGAAATACAAGATCAGGGGAAATTTGGTTTCAAGATGATAAACAGAGAATGGTCGGTAAGGGCAAACAACAACATTGAGGCAATCTGTAAAATATGAAAAACATCATATAAACTTAAAACAATGGGAATCAGAGCCATCATGTCCGACATGAATCTGAAAAGCCCTGAAAAGCAAAAATAGCATTTCATTTTTTTTTTTAGGATTTTGGGCCCTAAAAAGTTCTTCAAGGTTGTACATTTGATTTTACAAAGTGTGCAGCAACCCTGCACATGCAAACAAGCACTTGTTAAACACAAGCTGTAAAGCAATGCTGAACATAGAATCGACTGTGATGTAATTTGACTCCTTCTTGGTTCAGTATTTCTTGTATATTGGTACCGCTTTAGACTCTGTTCAGTCAAAAATACTTCAATACATCAATAAAATACCACCTGACAAATTTATAGTGTAATAAAGCTTCTCTAAATTCTGACCCTTAGACAAATCTATTCTGTATTTTCTTGTACCATCATTTTATTACCAACTTGAGCTTAATTTACACATTTCAGAGTCTCTAAAATGGAGACTTTAGAAACACTGCTAACATTTTTTGATATCCAAAACTTCTGGTTGTGTTTTAGTGTGTACAGATAGCAGAAGAGACTTCTGGAAACACAGACACACATTCTTATCAGTGTCAACACACCCTATGATATTTTCTCTCCTTTATCAATTGACCCTTTTCCCAGAAGAAAACAAATTACATCAGCCTCGACTAGCAAAAGTTAACTCCACATGAATAACTTAGTATAGACGCTGCAGGTAAACTCTGAATTTTAAGAATGCTTTTACCACCTACGTGTGCAGGAAGGATCCTCTTATTGGAGAGATTATTGAGTCTGATGGTCCTTTTAGCTCATTTCTGGTCACCAAGTTTGTAATGCACTCTGAGTTAGACCAGCAGGAGATCTGCAGACATGAAGACTCAAAGAATTAGTGCATAATTTGACACGCTTAAGTCTGCATCATTGCCCAATTTATTGTGTGTTTTAAATATATTAATATATCCCCCTTCTGCAGAAAGGTACAACATCCCTCTGTAAAAAAACATAAAAAAATGTTATTATTATAACAGTTATTGCCTACTTTTTAAAAACGTTTTTTTAAAACCATTTCTATTACTCCCAGGCTCCATTTAGAGGAATGATATAATAATCTAAACACCAATCCATAATCTGCAGTATTTAACATATGTATACTGACTGCTGATTAGATTAGTAAATGAAAACTGAATTATCCTCCGATCAGCACCACTAATCATTTATGTGCTTTGTAAACTGTCTATATTCCAACACAGGATTAAATAAACTGTGCTTATTTGATGTTTTTCATTTTCTAGCTGAATGTGTCGGAGTTTGACCTAAAGTCCTGTCTCAAACACTTCAACATGTTTATGTCTCGCAGCAGATTTTCCACCGGGAGAGCCAGAGACACTCTGCAAACACTTGTGAACAGAAAAAGGCCACGTTCAGACAGAGGCACAGTCGAGAAAAAATGGAGGCCTTCTCATTCATATGAAAGAAACATTTTCAAAAACACAGTTTGGAGGAAAACACTGGGAGAGGGGGCATACAAAAAAGGGAGGGGCAGCCAAAAAAGGGACAGCAATTTAAATGAAACCTCGATTAAATTTCTGCTACATCTCATTGCAAAGTTACTTTTCATTTAAACGCTATTGATCTTTAAAAACTCCATTAAAGATATCTTGGTAAAGGCTAACTCAGGCTTGTAAGTGTTCTCTATCCACGTTGGATATGGTGGACCTTCTTGTTGATTATCTTTTTTCTATTAACTTCACTCAAAATGCTTTCCTCTAGTGTTGGTAGATGGTAAATGGACTTGAGCTTCTATAGCGCTTTTCTAGTCTTCTGACTACACAAAGCGCTTTTACACCGCAGGTCACACCTACACATTCACACACTGATGGCAGAGATTACCTCATCTTCATCATAGACCTCAATGTGATTCTTTCAGCACTCTCTCATTCTGACCATACAGATGTTGTTAACAGTTTTACACAAAGTTCTCCCTTTGGACGTCTTCTTTATCCATTTTTATCAACCCTCATTCAGATATGGTCATGTGGTGGTTAATAAGAGTTATTTTATACGCTGATGATACTGTCATTTACATCTCTAACTCTGATATATTACACAACCAGATTTTTTTTTACTGTTGAGTTGTAATGTTCTTAAAAAACAAACATGTCTTGAATAAACAGGAGTCATATTGAACGTTTTTGTCAGGGGTGTAAAGATAATCCAATGTGAATCAGTAACCAATCTTAACGTTAAATATCCAAGCAAGCCAATCGCGGAACTGTTTTGAAAAAGTAAACTCAAAACGATTGTTTTAAGTGAATTGTTTTCTTATTTTTTCCACTTGTGTGGATACACTGATTCACATTGTTTGGTGCATTATCTCAGCTTTTATCTCATCAAGCAAAAAAGTTGTCTTAATTTTTGTCCTGAACAGAGAATCATAAAGTTTTGTTGTTTTAAGACCATCAGGATCTGAATCTAAAGATGTTTGACACACTTTGTTGGTGTACATACTTGGCCTGCTGCATGTAATACTTCCATTTATTGATTCATTCAAAACACAGAATCTTTGTTCATAACTCTATGTAAAATATCAGCAGCGGGAGGAGCGATCAGCTGATTGCAGATTCAGTCCTCCATTTAAATTCCGGCCTCGGTACATTTGGAGCTCATCGTCTCTCTCCTCGCTGTCCCTTTGTTTACATTCTCCACCGACCACAGGAAGCCATTTTTAAAGCCCTGCCACAGACACAGGAGTGTGTGTGTGTGTGTGTGTGTGTGTGTGTGTGTGTGTGTGTGTGTGTGTGTGTGTGCGTGTAGCAGGGTGAGTAATTCTTGTAGACTCTGGCAGAGGGCCGGCTCACCATAAACAACATTTATTTTAAAGGGGAAATCTCATTCTTCAGTGAGAGAGGTTGATAGAGAGAAAGATTATCAGTGGTGTGAGCTGACTTGGAGATGAAGAGAAGGGACAGAAAACAAATGATTGATATGAATCTTTACATTTAATGTCTCTACAGGTGAGAAAAGGTCAACTCAAAGGTCATTTAGATACAAAACAGCATGATGATGATATTTGGAGTATGATCAAATTCTTCATCTCCAAATAATCAGAGCAACCTTAAACTTAAAGGTCATAGTAGTCAATGAAAAACACTTACTTTAAATCACCCTAAAGGTCAACATTACAGACATTTAAGGACTGCAAACATTATGGAGGGCTTTTATTTAATGTTCTGGTTTCCCATGTTGGCTCGAAACGTAAATTAATAAATCCTTCAAACTGAGGGATGCGTGTCTTTTTGATTCTTCACAGTTTCCTGAAAAACAATAATCTGAATAGCTCTCTCCTGTCCTGTCAATAAAAGATAGAGATAAACTAACAATAAAGATGTGAAACAGGGTCTAAAATGTTTAACGAGCAGTACTGATGATATTTAGACCCAGGTCAGGAGTTAACTCAGGTTTGAATCCTGTCTCATGTTAGTTTATTGTAAATCCGAGCGGCTCACGTTGTGTTCCTGCAGAGGAGCAGAGCGGAGCAGAAATGAACAGATTGATGTCACTGCAGTTAACACATAGCACAGACACACTGTTTATAATTCTGGTTCCAGCAGCAGTCTTTTCAATAAATAACCTGACACTCTGATTAATGGCCGCAGCTCTGCACGGTTAGCTAACTCTGCTCCTCTCTATCTGTGGATAACTCTTCTTCTACTACTCAAACAGGGGCACATTACTTTAATACATATTAAACTGAAGGACTGTGCAAGAGTTAAACACAAACTATTGAAAAAATATTTGACATATATCTTAAACATTTTAGGAAAATATCTAAACAGTTATTATTACATGGCAGCAGGCAGCTTTTACTCAGAAAAATGGGCCTTCTGTGTCCAATTTTATGAAGACTGCAGCACTATTTAGTGTAACATAGACTGAATCTGTTTGAATAAGGATCCATGTTTGGTGATAGCTGCTGTGTGAAAAGTCACTGACTCGAGATGAGGAAAAACTGGTTCATTATCAATCGTTGACACCTCTTTTACCCAAGCAAAAAACCTGGTGAGAAAAACGAAGTCAACGATGAATTTCAGTTCCTAAAGTGTCCACTAGAGGGTTTCTCCTGCAGCGAGTCAATCCCCATAGAGCCCCAGGTCAACATTTCCAACATTACAGCGGAAATCAACACGTTTACAGTCTGGTACAAAAACATGACAACTGTGCAGGCGAAAGCGCAATTGCCAGTATGTGTCTATTATGTGTTTAGCATCAAGCTACAGAACAAAGATATACATCCCTGTCACTGTACCCCTGAGAATAATCCACCACCTGCCACTGTTTATTTCTGCTGTAAAGTAGGACATTTTATATATAGGCATTGACTCACTTTTGCAGCCAGCCTCTAATGGACGCTTGAGGAACTGCAGTTTCTTGCACTTTTGAGTTGGCTTCATTTTTCAACTTGCTTAGAACTAATTGAGGAGATCAACATCCCTTCTGTCTAAAGTGCTTGAGGTCCCCTTTGAGGAGTCAGAAAAATCTCCAGTAACGTTATACAGATACAGATATACAGTCCATCCTTCATCAGGTGCTGTCAACGATCAGAAGATACTTTGGATTTCGGCAGAGAAACTCCAGCTGGAAATAAAGTTCCCTCATTTAACATGCAGTACAGTCTTTCTTTCTTTCTTTCTTTCTTTCTTTCTTTCTTTCTTCCCATGTCTCTCCGTTGGTGGTCCCACCCATGGAGTCATGCTTCATGTTTGATGTCCCATCATTATCACAATCGCATTACCCATTTTGCCCTGCTGTATGGAGCTACTGTATGTGGCTCTGTGTGTGTGTGTGTGTGTGTGTGTGTGTGTGTGTGTGTGTGTGTGTGTGTGTGTGTGTGTGTGTCTCATCTTAAGGCCAATGCAATTAGCAGTCTGACCTCATGGCACAAGACAGCGCCAGCCCTACTAGTGACCCCTCATGACCTCACAGCTGTATGTATGTGTGTGTGTGTGTGTGTGTGTGTGTGTGTGTGTGTGTGTGTGTGTGTGTGTGTGTGTGTGTGTGACTGTGTGTGGGGTTTGACCAGTAGAATTTCGCCTGACTCAGTTTTCTGTCTGCATTGTAAAAGTTACCGCGCAGTTGATATCCTAATCTCTGATAATTCCCTCCCATGGATATGATAGAATCTGAAGGTGAGAGGTGACATTTTTGTTAGTAGTCTGAAAGGTTTAGTCTGTTGTCTGTTTTCAGAGGCTTTCGACCAAAACAGTCAGTAAGAAGTAGGTCTACAAGGGGCTGAGGCTAATGTTAGCTAGCATGCTACTGTTGACAGAAAACTAGCAGGTAAATCTTATCACCAGTTATCTCTGCAGAAAAGAAATGTGTTGAATGCGTCTCTCCAAACATTTTCTCTTCCACTCTCATTCAGACTTCTGCTTAGTTTTTTTTTTTCATACTGCAGAGAATCATCTCTGTTTGTTTATACCTGACTAAAAAAGTCACCATCGGATGACCTAAAATTATACGTAGTCACTGAGAGATTTAAATCATAGGAGATAATGCTAATTCATACGAAATCACTGTGAGATCCCATGAGCGATATTAGAGCTCATGAGATAAAACGAGAGTATTTGTTTCCACATTCGACCACATGAAATCACTTTGAGAACACAGAAGATCATTAATCTTATGAGATAATGGAAGGTCACCTTAAATCAAACTTTACCACTGAGAGATCAAGTGACATCACATGACATACTTTTTCTTTGTAATATAGCAATGAGTATGGTCTTTTTACCTGCTTTTTGTAAAGTGTCTCGAGACAACACTTGTTATGAGTTGACACTATACAAATAAAAATTGATTGATTGATTAATAATTTTTCGTTATTTGAGCTCCCGTTAACATAACCAAAAAATGACTGTGACATCATAAGAGTTGGGGCAAGTTCACAATACATCATGAGAGCTCAGGTTGAATTTCACAAAAACACTGATCTATTCATTAGATCAAAGAGATTAATTTAAGAGATGAGATCATGTTAAATCATAAAATCTCACTTTGAGCTGTTATTTTCATACTATTTTACGTGTGCTGAAAGGGGGAACACAGATTCATATTAGTAGAGGTTCTCCTTATTTATGTGATGAAACATGAATTTTTCTATTGAACGAGACTGAATCTGTTAACTTGTTGCATTACGAGGTGATCAGGACATACATACATGTACAGACGAGCAGGTTTTAAATCAGACAGTTCGTCTGATCGTCAGAAAGCTGGATCAGCCTGAAACATGCTCACTGCGCTGAGTAGAATGTACTCAGACTTAACAGGAGCTCTACGAGACGAGTACCTGTGATCAGGTGTAAAAACTGTGTCCTAAAGCAGACTATGATGATAAAGAGTTATTTAAAAGTAAAAAAGAGACTGATAACCCCCGCTCCCCCTGTCAACGAGGTTAACTCTGAGCGACCCGATGATTCACTCCACTCAAGTTTGACAACTCAAATAGCATCTATGTTTAGCCCCGAGTCTGAGACTGTGTATGTGTCCTGTCTCCAGCACGGCCTCAGGCGTGTTGTTGCTTACCTCATTAAACCATGAAAGGACCAGCAGACCACCATCGCACACACACACACACACACACACACACACACACACACACACACACACACACACACACACACGAATACACACACACACACACTGCTGCCTATTGTGCTGTGTGGCAGCAGCATCGCGGTGATTAGTGTCCGAGTCTCTCATGTCTCAGGGAGATCCAGAATGTCACTGAGCAGCCATTCACACACTGATGAGCTGCATGTCCAGTGTGAGTGTGTATGTGTGTGTGTGTGCAGCCCACACACACCACTCCAGGCTCAAAGAATCATTTCTCTTCGTTAGTGTTCCTTATTAACTCGTAGCCTGAAGACACAAAAAGAAACTCAGACCAGAGCTCGCTGTGCACAGGCTGTAACCCCCCGAGACGATCAGTGTGTTAATGTGAATCTGCACACACACACGCACACACGCACACACGCACGCACACACGCACACACACACACACACACACACACACACACACACACACACACACACACACACACACACACACACACACACATACACACACACACACACACACACACACACACACACACATACACACACACACACACACACACACACACACACACACACACACACACACACACACATACACACACACACACACACACACACACACACACACACACACACACACACACACCAATCATGCAAGCCTGAGAGGAATACAAAAAATCTGCAAATTGAATCAATCCAGTCTTTTCCTCTCGGACATCTTTTCACAGACTCTTTTTATTCTTTCTTCCCTGCATTCATTCGTCCATCCCCTCGCTGGGAACGAGCCATATTTTCACTCCCGAATCTTCAGCTATTCATGCGTTCACAGCCTCTATACTTTTATTACTGTAACCCATTTTTATTCTTGTATCAGTGGGGAATCATCCACAGATTTCAGTTTGGCCAAAATGCTACTGCTCTGTGTTTAACTCGCTCCAGGAGAAGTCGGCACATATCCTGTCTGACCTATATTGGCTATAAGTACGTTTGGAGGTTGATTTTAAGACGTATCGCTTGTTTTTAAAGCCTTACATGGTCAGGCACCTCCCTAAATTAGTGAGCTTTTCTCACCTGATGACTGAGATCCACTGGCAGAAACTTTCTGAATCTCGGCTTGTGAGTTAAGATGATCCGGCCTTTGCTGTTCGAGCCTCTGAGCTCTGGAATTACCTGCCACAACAAAGTAACAATACTTCGATAAAATGAACAATAGAAAGACAAATTTACAGGATGTAGGGGATTCATGAGACCGGAAGGAGAATGATCAGACTGAATATGCCAGTTTAAAAAGATGAGTTTTGAGATGAGATTTAAAAATGGAGAGAGAGTCAATATCACGGATGTGTGGTGGGAGGGAGTTCCAGAGGCGGGGGGCAGAGTGACTGAAGGCTCTGGACCCCATGGTGGACAGACGTGAGGGTGTTGCAGTGAGTGGAATGGAAGAAGAAGGCCTGAGAGAGCGGGTTGGTGTGTTAATGTGCAAGAGTTGAGAGGGGAACAGCGCAGCAAGGTTATGGATGGCCTTAAAGGTGAGGAGCAGAATTCTTTTTTTTTTTTTTAAGTTCTGAACCAGGTGAAGTTGTATTTTACTCATCCTGATTGAGTTGGAGACTCTGTGATCTGGAATCATATCAAACATGTTTGATGTTTACGGTTCTAGGTTGGGCTTCCTCCAATCGAATACCCACAATAGCCAATTGAGAGCGAACAGACCAGGAAGCGTCCCCAACCGGATGTTTCATACTTTTACAGCTCCCAAACATGACAGCGAACATCAACACAACTGTGCCCAGAGCCAAGTGGAATATTTAAAAAGAAAAGCATGCAGTTTTTGGAAATATGGCAACAACACAAGTGCCTTTATAATGTCTCATGCAACATTGATCGTACTCCATAGATATATTTTTCCACATCTGAAGTCACTGTGATCATGCAATTTCTGTGAGATCTCGTGCCTGTGAAATTACTACTGTAAAGTCATTACAAACAGTAGGCGTGAGGTCTTGCGGTCTTGTGTGTGTGTACAGAGGATTATGATGTTTTAAATCGTTTAAACTATCCTCATGGCTGTGGTCTCCAACGGTTTAAATATCGTTGAAGATGTGTAGCCAGCATAAAGCCATGAAACACCAGTCATGTCAGCTCACTGTTATCAGACTGAGACTGTCCAGCTGCCCTCCATATCACTGCTCCAGTGTCACAAACAGGAAAAAGGGGACCAAGGCCGCTCTTCTCACAGCACAGAGACCACGTCGTCTAACAGAACACAGAGTGTATAGAAACAGCTCAGGAGCTGCTTTCATCTTTGACTTTATGCTATCGTACTTCTGTGACACAGCTTGTTGAGATTTGCCGAATGTAAACTTCTGGACTATATTTTTAGACCTGGTTTAGATTGAGTCCTGCTGCAAACCAGGTGTTACCAGTTACAAAAGATTTGATTTGCTTGACATGATAAATAAGACAATTTAACATGCTAACTAACAGCGCTAACATGCTGAATTACACTTTGCTTTCACACCTCCACAAAACTCCTAAACATGTTCTGAAATCTGCATTATGAATTCATTTTTTAACATGGATATAATTCCACTTTTTTTTTTAAATGTTGCTCTACAAAAATGTAAAAGTGCTACACTTAATCACCTATGGCTCAGTTGGTAGTGTCAGTCTTCTGTCAATTGGATGGTTGGGGGTTCAATCCCCAGCTCCTGCAACTACATGTCCAATGTGTTCTCTGGCAAAACACTTAATGATCATCATGATAAAACATCGGTCTGTTTTTGTCAGACATGCAGCCCACCCTAAATATTTCAGGGAATTTTCAGGATTTTTGTGCATGTGTGAAAACAACATTCCATTGCATTTTGAAGACACAAAAGAAAAATCATTCTATGTCACCTACATTTTTCTAAAAGCTTCCATGTTGCAGACCAGAAGCATGATTTTAGATTTTTGGGATCAACATTAAAGAAAGTGGAATTATATCCATGTTAATTTATATTTGAATATTTATTAAATCCTGTAATTATGGACAATTTGTGTTTGTGTGTGTCGGGTTCTCTATGTCAGACTTTGACCACGATGACCCCCACATCTTCTCTGCTGTCACCCTGTTTAACTCATAACGCTGCCTGGGATAATTACATTTTTTAGAAAACAGTTAAGTTGTTTAGTTTTTTATTTTAGATAGAATAAAATAAAATAAGTAGACAAGTGCTGCAGAACAGAATAAAACATTTATGAACTGATTTGTTGGTTTAAGGATCGTCTTTTACGGACGGCGCTGCAGGTATGTGCAGAAACACAAAAACTGTGTGCAAGGAAGTGTATGTGTGGTGTGTGTGTTTAAGTGTGGAGCCACCACTCAGGTCAGGGTCTCAAAGAGAGAAAAAATAGATCCCCCAAAAGCCTGGTAATAGCTTAAAGCTGCGCTCACACCACACACACACACACACACACACACAAGGAGCGGTAGTAGTGGTGTTATTATTGTAATTGCGCTGCCAGTTTGTCTGTGTGTCTCCCTCGTCCTGCCCCTAAATGTGACTGGACAACAAAGTGTTTGAGCGGCCAATTAGCTCGCAGACACAGTGTGTTAGTGACAGCCGGTATTAGCACTGGGTTTATATTGGACAGGTGAGGAAGAGGTCACCTGGTGGATGTGTGGCCCAGAGCAAACTGTCGTGATGCACGTTTCCTGCAGCAAACAAGCACTCCTTAAAACAGATTTTCTTTTTTAGATCATGGGGAAATTTGAACAGTCATGAAACAGGGGAACCAATTTTCAGTTCCCTTCTTGTTATTATTTCCCTAAATGTCCCCTTTGATGTAACTTTGGTCTTTTACTGCTCTGAATTAAAATATAGTTTAAAAGCACAATTATCAGCACTGCAGTAAGAGAAATGTTCAGGGAAATTAAAATCTTTAGTTTGAGAATTTCAAAATGTTGTTTACAAATTTCTAAGACTCCTTTTTGACTCTACAAAGTTGCCATGGATGTTGCCAACCTGTCAATCAGATTGATGCTGCCTAAAGAAAGCGGTCTTACATCTCTCAGTCCCGCCATCACAACTTTCAGCTCAACCACAAGAAAAACATTGGATTCAAAACGTTTTTTATTAACAAACAGAAATGTATTTTCACTTATCCAGTTTAATGCTAAATTATTTTTCTCGTTTTATTACATGTTTAATGCTTCGTCGATACTTTTTCTCTGACACTTATAAACTTTTTTTAACCTTTAATTTTCCCTTTCAATCTTTTCTGTTGATTGCATAATAAAGACAAAAGTAATCTCACATTTCCTGAAAATGTCTCACCCTTGTCCTCTATTAGCTTTAATGTTTCCCAGCTGTGAGCAGCTCCTCTACTCTCGCCGTGCTTTGTGGGAATATTTTGTCTGTCATCACTGTATTCAATAATAAACACATTTGTACCCAACAACATGTTTCCGCCTTTTTTAATTTTCAAAGCTGTACAAAGTGAAATCCTGCTCATCATTTATCAATTGTAAGAAACGGAAAACGTTTATGATTTTAAAAAGAGAGTGAGTTATAAGTCAGTATGCTTACATGCAGACAGACGTGTAGACAGTTTCTAAATCAAATTTAGCAAACCTTAATGTCTCCTTATTAGACTCAATTGCGTTAATGTGTTGTCATGTCTTTAATTTTTTTTTTAAATGTAGTTTACTTTGTAAAAACGTGTGTGGACATGTATCAAGAAGTATAAATGAAGAATATTATCCTTACTGTTATAAAATCTCTTCCTTGACCGTGGCTCTAAATGCAAAGTGAAATACTTTTTAACCCTTTCCTGTAAAAACCTGAAGCATGAGGAAGAAACCAGGTCAGATTTTTTTTTTTCATCATAGATGAATATTAAGATATTTAAAGAGAGTATCTGATACTAATACATAACTTCTGTTTTCACACAGAAAGCGTGCAGCTCTCTGCTGGATGAAAGATATTAATGCCTTTTATTTTTGTGTAATAAAATAAATCTTTCTAAAGCATCACTACTTTGATTATTCTGCTGAGAGACGAAACAATCTCTCTCTCAAAGTAAGTCAGCTTCTCCTGGAATTCAGCTCAGTCTAATGCTGCATTATTGATATTCTATTTGTATCTATTTGGACTTTCCCTCTCCTTTTAATTTCTTGGCATAAGTGCATGAGGGAGGACTTCTGTTTTTAAATGGATCTAAATTATCTTCCTACTCTTCTTGTTCTCCTCCCATCTGCCTGAGTCTGTGAGAAAAGATAACATGACAGTGAGCGTGACATGACCTACATAAATCTAAAATACATTTCATTGTTCCAACAATTTTCTCAATATGCAGCTTTTTCAGTAAAAAGAAAAGTATTGCACGACTGACAGCTATCAGACTGTAACAACAATTGGACAGCGTGCCTCAGCCTCAGATGAAGCCAATATATCACCACGACGGGCGCTGACATATTTAGAATTTGCAACCAGACTCTGTGCAGTAGGGATCAGCATGAAGAGCTGGGGTATTGTCATCATGCTGCTCCTGCTAACAAAGGTCCCTCAGGTTGTGTCAGTTTGAAGCACACACTCACGGTTATGGAAAGTTCAATCAAATCTGACAGCGTTTTTGAAACGGAGCAGTGCGTAGTGGCGCTGGTGGCACATTCCTGTGAGGAATGGTTTGTTTTTGTTTTGATACCCCACATGGCTGTTTTGGACACCCCTCTGTTTGTCAGTTATGAGACCAGTTATCACGGCAAACCAACAGGTGTTGCAGCGAAGGAAGCGGGCAAGAGAACTGGTTCAGATAGAAGTGATTGTACCCGATCTAAAAAGCCTCTGCATGTTTCTTAATAAGCTCCACGAGCAGAAACGTGGACAAACTAGGATTGCTACTGGATGCTTTTGAAAAATGGCTAAAAACTGAAGCTTCTGTGTCAGTGACATGGAAACCAGCGTGCTCAACAACTTTTAGAGTGTAGGGAATAGGTAGAGACCGCCACTCCAATGTTTTGAATTTGGACGTGTCAAAATTATATATTGCTCCTTCAAGTGTTAACCAAATTAATTGATTAACTGTAAGTTAGCGCCTTTGTGAACAAATTTACAGTTAAAGTACAAATTTTGGGGACACAGTTAACATGGAGGAGGCGGAGCTTATGATTTATACTGCAGCCAGTCAGCAGGGGGAACTCTTAATCTTTTTGCTTCACTTCAGGCGAGGCATTTTGCTGTCCACTCTTTATACAGGCAATGGTTGAGATCCAAGGGACTAAGGCACAAAAACAACTCTAATAAAATACTTTACAGGACTGTACACACACACACACATACACACACACACACACACACACACACACACACACACACACACACACACACACACACACACACACACACACACCTATTTGTCTTCTTAGCTAATAAAGTTGTTTTTATGAGGATCAGGTGACCGGGGCCCCTGATCCTTAGTGGAGGAGACACCAGGCCAATAGAGGGCCACCCAGCTTTTATGTCCTGTCTGCATAATCAAACTAGCAGCCTGGCACAGACACGGACACACGGACACACACACGGACACACATAAAGGAGGAGGCCCTGCTAAGCTTTACAGTGTAAAGACGACACACAGGAAGCATTTTGTAGTACAAAGGACAACCAGCAGATGTTCTTGGATAATATCTACAATTCTCATGTTTAAATTGAGGGTTTTTATTTCACCATATTTACTGGGCAGCCATTTTCCTCTGGTGTCTCACTCAGGGTGGGAAAGTCAAACGTTGTGATAATGTTCAGCTGCTCCATTCAGTTTTTTAAATTTTGCATAATTGACAGTCATTATGATTTTTATAGTTGCGGGTGAGATGAGGATGGCTCAGATTTGTACAACCTTAATATACTTTATTATTGTTATGGTTTAGTTCAAGGCTGTTTGTTTGACATGTCAACAAACACAAAATGTTCATGAGGCCATGAAGATCATGTCAGCTATGCCAATCCATTTAATAATTACAACAAAAATCAACAATTCAACATCAACATCAAACAACAACAACATCAAGTGAACAACACACTTTATCATGTGCCACTGCCAAAAAACATTGACCTCCATTGTGCGCAACACCAGCTGCCAATCAGCATCCTCAAAACCAATTTAGCGCCCTGAGCTCACTGTGTCATCCAGAGGTCAGGGGTCATGTTATGATACGATAAGGTAAGAGAAAGGAGGATACATAACAGTATGAAACAGCTTGATTTCACAAGATATGATACAATTTAAAATACAAACGATACCACACGCCACTAGATGATGCGATATGATACGGTGTGATATAATAAGATAGGATACTGTTCAATAGGATTTAGGAAAAGGGTACGTAAGGTAATGTAAGATACAATACGATACTAAGCAAAGATACATGACTGGATACGAGACAGTTCAATTTAGACGATCCACTGAAAACAGAATTGTTTTCATTTAAAAAATGTAAAAATGTTCTACATTCAGACAACAACATTTAGATAACAACTGCCATGATCCACAAAAACACACTCTGGAACCCGTTTTCAAAACGTCGCATTTTCAGACACACAAAACGCAGTGGTCGTGCAACCATCAGTCAACATGCATCAGAAGGTTACCATCTCTGACTGAAACTGTTGTCGTGTCAACAGGGTATAAAAATTATATAATTGATAACTTATGATACCATAAAATCTGAGATAATACAATTTTTTTTTTTAATTCTGTTGTACATGTTTTTGTATCCTATCACATTGTATTGTGTCTTTTGTTTTTGTTGTATCTTTTGGTTTTTACCAACACATGTTGGAGGTTTTTTTCAGATAAAACGTGGAAAGACGAGCTAATGACAAAAACACCAAATCTCTGTGGAGCCTCAAACACCAAAATGTTTCATTTCCAACACATAGACCACCCGAACAGCTCCTCAACACCCCTTCAGCAGACATTTCTGTTGCCCCTGTGCAGACCATTTCCCCTTTTTCTGCACCCTCCCAAACCTGGACCCCCACTCCCGGTAACCCCCAAACCCCCCTCTCCCTCACCTGAAGCATGTTTCAGAGCGTGGAAAAGCTTAGGGTGATTCTGCACTACTATTTTTAATGACCACATTCCAGCCCATATATCTGCCACACAACTCGTCAACTGCACCGTGTGTGTGTGTACCGTGTGTGTGTGTGTGTGTGTGTGTGTGTGTGTGTGTGTGTGTGTGTGTGTGTGGAATACTAGCTTGTTCCCTCCCTCCTACTGCGACACAGAGATAAAAACACTGCATTACACTGCTTTCATCTAAATGTGTGTTTCTTTACAGCTTCAAGTGTGTGTGTGTGTGTGTGTGTGTGTGTGTGTGTGTGTGTGTGTGTGTGTGTGTGTGTGTGTGTGTGTGTGTGTGTGTGTGTGTGTGTGTGTATGAATGCGTGCATGCGATATCTCAATACATGTGAACATGCATTATGCATTACATGCACATATGACTTATTTGTCATACATGGTTAATTGAGTGTGTGCAGACATGTGTACGTCCATCGTTGATTGAGCAGGTTATGTATAAATGTGTGTGTGTGTGTGTGTGTGTGTGTGTGTGTGTGTGTGTGTGTGTGTGTGTGTGTGTGTGTGTGTGTGTGTGTACAGATAGGGAGTGTATCAGTTGGTTTAGTAGCAGGAAGTCCGTGTCATAGGGGAGTCAGACAACTCTGGATACCGAATCCAGGTGGTGATTTATCTTTCTCTCACACACACACACACACACACACACACACACACACACACACACACACACAGAAACGGATGAAGTGTGAGGTGTATTTTGTGAGGGAGGAAAGCAGTTTTATTGGTTGCTGAAACATTAGAGAGCCAGCTGTTTCCAAAGACAGAGTGAGGAATAAAGACGTCTGAGTGTTACACTCCACATTTCACTGTTTCCAGGTGAAAACTGAAACTCTACCTCCTCAAACTTCCACTTAAACTGCAAGCCGACAAGGTCCGACATGGGCGACAGCATGTTCGGACAAAGTGGTACAGGTAGGAGGAGAAAACATCTGCTGCACACATGATACAAGGGTCTGATAAAAGTCATAAATTATGGTAGATTAATGTCAGTCTGTTTCAGGAGGAAGATAAAATCTCTGCTCCTTCAGAAGCTCCAACAACACAAACATGCTGATTCATCTGCAGGTCTGAGATGGGAAGCAAATGCATTCACAAGAAATTATAAAATCTGCTGTTTTTTTAAATTAATCAGATACTATACCTCAAGATCCGACAGAAACTCTCATATACTGTAGACCTCTTAGAGTAACAAACATGCCCTGATACTTTAGTTTAATCCAGGTATATTTTGGTTCGGTGTGAAACGTGGTGAGATACTTGTGTCTTTGAGTCACATAGATTATATTCTTATTAGTATTTGATGTTCATTGTGGTTTCCACAGGATTTGTCAGCCATGGTTTTGCTCCATGCAACGGTGCACGCCCTAACCCACTGGGTCCATTTCTCAAGCGTAAGCTCAGCGGAGCGCAGCCATGAGCAGGTGTACTCGCGGGTTCACAAGATCACACGAGAACTTCAAGATCACGCAGGAATAAAGAGAACAACGTGCAAACAACAGTTCACTTTGTCCTTCTGAGGTTAATTTGCTGTTTTGAAATAATCTGATAAAATTATGGAGTCTGTATACGATCAGGAGTCTTTATATTTGTGTTTTATTTCCAAATTGACCAGATGCTCTTTCCCTTGTCTGACTTCAATGTACCCGAGTGGATCTGCTCTGTTCAGCTTGACGCTTGCTTGCAGCGAGCTCAGTTGAAAAAAGACTCGGCAAGTTTTTGGAGCGGAGCAGTGCTGATGGCACACATTGGGAATGGACTGCGGAGAGTGCAGTGGAAACACGAGACAGGGTGCGATGAGGATTGAACCCGCTGCATACGGATGCTGTGGAAACTGTGAGTCAGATCACCCTGTTCTGATCTGCTGCATGGTAGGTCATGTCTTGCCTTCTGAGGCTGTATGTAAATAATGTGCAGGATCACCTAACTCCTTAAAGGCCCTGACACACCAAGCAGACGGCCAAGAACTGGTGGCAACGAAGGTCTTTCACTGCTGTCGCTCAACACTCGTAATATAAGTACTTCTAATCGAGAATAATATCCGATAAAAAGTTGAAAATAGCACTGGCGATGGCAGCCCTTGGTCTTTTATTAGGGGAACAAGAATAGAAGAGGCGCTTCCGTATTTCTTCTCGTGCACTGGCGCTCCTGTTTCACTTAGATGAACAGCCAATCAGAGAGATTCCTACCCCCAACCGTGACGGCTCCTCCGATTCAACATGTAGAGTCGGCAAAAAAAATGCCAACTGGGGCCGACTGGTAACTGGACGGAGCTGGACACACGGCAAAAACTAGGGGGGGCGACCGCTCACCGACGGCCGACGGTCTCCTTGGTGTGTCAGGGCCTTAAGGGAAAGAGAGCTGACACTTCTGGTTTGATTCATGTTACGCCTAAAACACACTCATTTATAATCAAGCAACTTAATACAACCTCTTTCCTCTCTGCACTTTGATTAGTGCCAGACTTGTGTGCTGCAAAAGTATCATGATGTACCCAGACTTACCCCACAATGGGTCGCCGATGGCCTAGTGGTTAGGTGGCGCCCCATGTATGAGATATCATGATTGATGAATAACTATAGACCTTCATTGTCTCTCCCAATCTTTGTTCTTTGTGTAACTTTCTTTTTCACAAAGAATCACATTGAGATGTATTTATGTAAAGTACTGAAATAATAAATAAACTGAGTTCACACATGTTTTAACAAATGAGCCTGTTTGGTTTGATTCCTGAGTCATGTACGAGGTTTGAGTTTGATAATCATGTTTTTACTTGTTATCGCCACTTAAAAGCCACAGATTTGAAAGGTTTGTCCTCTACGGGGTTCCATAGAGACATGAAAGAAGACAATGTGTGTGTGTGATTGTTTTGATCATTTATCTCCAGAACCAGCCCTTTTCACTCGCTGATAACAGACAAACCTCAAACACGCACACCCACACACGGCATGATGTGGCGTGCTCTGTTGCTCTTCTGACAGGGTTTCAACTGTTTGTCATTAAAGAGTCTAAATATAACTCCTAACCGTATCGGTGTGTGGTCAGAGTGTCACTCACTGTTTTACTGCATTCACACTGAAGAACATTAATGATCACTTTTTAAAGATGCAGCATTTTTCTTTAAACCACATCAGAGTTTTGCAGACAAACAGTAAAGATTGAAAATCAAAACTTAAGAGTCATGTTAAAAAAACTGATTTCAGTTTAAAAATATCGACACTGCCTTCAAAAAAGCCGAATTAAAGAAATTATTTTTCTTTTCAATCCCAATGATTTGCTTGTTGTTGGTTGAATCCTTAGACTGTAAATGTTAACAGAGCCTGAGTGCTGTCACCCATCTGTTACCTAACTCTATCCCATTTAAAAAATAAGTTTCAAAGACTGATTTAAAAGAGCTATTACTGATTTAACTTTCAACAGACAATGTCCTCTCTCTCATGTCCACAGAGCGCCTCAGTCACCTGTTTTCAGAACTATGTAACTTTACGGCACTAGTTCTCACAGCAGCCTTCAGTTACAAAGCAACCAGTTAGCCCGTCTCTGTACAGTTTGATACAATGGCTGGAGAAGAAAAAGAGAGTTACGGAGCAAACAGAGCATTCATCCCTGCAGATATTATTCAGGACAGATTGTGACGTACCGTGAGGCTGTATCGTATCGGTGTCATCATTGTCTCATGTTTGGCAGCTTTACTGGATGCAGAAAGTCTTCTTACCTAAGTTATGTTTCAGGTGAATAAATCCATTTTACACCAAAACGTTGTCTCTATCCTTGAGGACCTTCAAGTTAGCTTTAAACTTTTGGAACATTTCAAAATGATCTCAACTAGCATGTTATAAATGAGCCAGTATAGACATCAAGGTATCAGTTGAAAACACGTTCACATACTCCACGTCTAAACAGTTTGTTAATAACATACTAAAGATGCTAGCAGATTCATATTTGCTCAGAATCCAGTACCCTCTGTTTGTCAACAAATGCAGGTTGTCTAACTACTAAATTCCACCAGAAACATGTTTGGTCTGTCTCTGCTTAGTCACTGCAGCGGAGATGATAGCTTTCTCTTTGGACGCTGTCCCGCGTGATTCTGTAAATACCACTGGAACTCCTTGGTGTCGGGACTCCAGCTGTCCAGCGATGCTGCTCCAAGCTGCACTCTGAAAAGGCAGCCTGTGGGTGTTGACGGACGAGGGAGCACGGAGCCGTACCGGAGGGGAGCTGACACCCAACGCACATGCATCTGGTGGAATTTTGGGTAATTTTGGGAAAGTGTTACTACAGTGCAGTTACACTCAGAGGCCTTACCCAGTTCCTGCATATTGTTGCTTTAAAATACATGTAAGCATGTTAGTCTGACTCAAATCATACAAAGTTAAATTTCTGAAAGTTGAAGTCAGATGTTGAACGCCATAAATATGTGGAAGAAAGCCAAGAAGAAAACAAGACGAAGGTATCAACATGACATCAAGCATGGAAGAAAAATGCGGATCTGTAGATATATATAGATCATAAAATGGTTTGATGTTTACTTTTTCTGGCCCTCTTTGCCTGAAGTATCATATCAGCCTATTACAAAAAACTACAACCAACGAATACAAACTAAACTAAAATTGAAAACAAAAGGTCAAAACTATTATAACCTTGAGAGAGGCATGAGTGAAAAAAAAACTCTGTTGTTAAGAATCGTAAAAGAAGCAAAATGTGGGATCGGAGATTTGAGAGCAGCAGTGAGAGTGGTTTAGCTGTTAGCTATTTGAGATACTCATCTGTCTGTGTGTGAGTGTGTGCCTGAGGCTGCAGCAGGTGATGTGTGCACTGATGAGGCTCCCTCTGATGTAATCTGTGTTTCAGCTGTCACTCAGTTTACAGACAAGTACAGCTGCTCCTTTCACTACCTTCATCCTCCTCTTCCTCTTCTTGTTCTTTCTCTGTTGTACCTCTCTTTCTTTCTGTCATTTCTTTAAATCAGTGTAGAGTCAGGCTTCTCATGCTTCACAAACACTAGAAGACTTTGAAAAGACAAATGTCTGACACCCTCTCACATCTCAAGACAATGCGTCAGTAGCTCTGAGTTTTTAGGTTGCACACTGAGGCTGGCTGCACACTACATGATTTGAGCACAACAGTCAGAATCTTTGGGAAAATCCTGTAGGACCAAAAGATATATCAAATTAAATATCAACACCCCGAACACATTTCCGTTTCACGTTTCTTAGACATGATCTTTTCTATAATAATAATTTTCCTTATTAAATCGCACAAACAAACTTCCTCACTTTACATTCAGTGCACCTTTTTATCATTTTTATTAAAGTTGAATTTTTCTCTTTAGTTTTTTTCCTGACTTGGTATCGTCTAATAACTAATAACTGGATCATATCTATAAAGCTTTCAGCCCTGTTTTTAATCCCCTCATGTTCTTCTGTGTTCAGTAAAACCACTCAGCATGAAGGAGGGCACCTCGTCCTCCTACGAGACAAATATTTTTGAAAATACAGCGTTGGTTTCGGTTTTTTTTGGTTAAAATACTTTACAGTCTCATTTTGACTCTTCACATATTTGATACATGTTTCATGATTTCTATGTTCTTATGGAGACAAATAAAGGTCATAGATATTTTGACCTCTTAAACGGTCCGAGCGTGCAGCATTAAATCAACTTTGTGTGCATTGGAACAAAAACACAAAGAATTGTGTAAAAATATTTTTTCACTTTCAAGCATATTCTTTAATTTGAGAAAAGTTTTTGTGCACACTGATATCATTTACATGTGTTATCGTGTGTGTGTGTGTGTGTTGTGAAAACTCCCATGTTTGTCTGTGTCCTGCGGGTCAAAGGTCAATCTATTTATACCTGAGACAGAACCCAGAAATAGACGACAAAGCAGAGCCATTAACATGGCAGTTGTGTGTGTGTGTGTTTGTGTGTGTCTTTTTTGACCCAGGCACAAGCCAGGGTCAAAGGTCTCAAACTTTCAGTCTGCCTGTTTTAACACTTTGACCTTACACGACCCTCTGTGACCCTCTGAAGGCAAACACACACACACGTGCACACACACACACACACACACACACACACACACACACACACACACACACACACACACACACACACACACACACACGCACGCTCGCTCTTTGTTTTCAGGCTGTTTTAAATTAAATTAAATTATTTTTAACAGCTTAATATTACATGATGCAATCTTATTCCCAAAAGTCAAAGTGAGTAATGCCATAACACAGAACAAATTAAACCTTGGAAAGTGAACCCTCTGTGTAGCTTATTAGCACTGTGATCATTTAGTATTTATCTCATTCTAAGAATAATGATGTCTTTATCTCATGTGCATTTTTACCCACAGCCACCAGGGGGTTCAGTGAGTTCAAATCCTCTGAACCTACACGAACTGCGTGCATGTCGGGTCGATAAAGAGGACGAACATAAACATGCACAGTTGATTATCATTTATTTTTTAATGATATGACCTCAACAGAATGTTTTTAATTTCGGTCCATTTTTGTTATCAAGTTATTTACAGTTCAAGAAAAGATCACTGATGGTTTTGATTAATCGTTTCCAATTATTCTTATTTTCACAAAATTGGTTAACAGACGGAAAGATGGAGACACGACTGACTCCTGTTGTTTAAGTGAAGAGGGTTTAACTGCAGACAGATTACTGCTGAGGTGTGTGTGTGTGTGTGTGTGTGTGTGTGTGTGTGTGTGTGTGTGTGTGTGTGTGTGTGTGTGTGTGTGTGTGTGTGTGTGTGTGTGTGTTCACTTTTATAGTTTGCAGTGGCTCCAGTCTGACACCTTTAAACGGTTGTCATCAGAAACCATATGCACACACACACACACACACACACACACACACACACACACTCACTCCCCCTCTCCGACTCTGCAGTCTAAACAAACCTGTTATCTCGCCAGTTATTAGATAATGGATGACAACAGGTTACATGACCTTAACGAGGCCTAATGAGCTGGTTGCTAAGAGACGTCATATTAGCACTAAGTAGCTATAAACATAGTTTCCCTCCTGAGCAGGTAAAGGTTATTTCTATCAAATCTAACCAGTGATTTCAGAGCAAAGTTTGACCTCCTTTCAAAGAACAATTTTTAATAGTGAGCAATTTTGATCGACGAACTGATGGTTTCTCACTCCTGTTTTCTGACATAAGAATTCATCCACTGGTGAACATGTTTTGTGGTTGATAGAAATGAAAAAAGGGAAACATTAAGTAGTGAGGCTTGACAAACGTTCAAAAGTCAGAGATATTAGATACAAAAATCTGACCTTTTTTAAGAAGAACTCTCTCAAAACCTTACGTTTTACAGGGAATTGTTTTACCGAGCCAGAATCAAAGGATTTTCTGCTCTGCTTGGATTCGTTGATTGTGTCATTGTGGGTGCTTGTTGCTATCGAAGGTCTCACACACACACACACACACACACACACACACACACACACACACACACGCACACACACAGTCACTCGCCCTCGCTGCCACGTCTGGCGCCAGTGATTACGCTGTTCAGCCAAATCAGCTTCCTGTGTTTGGCTTGATGGATGCCATCATCTTCACGGATCTAAAACAGGTAAGAGTGCCCCCCTACACACACACACACACACACACACACACACACACACGCACACACACACACACACACATGGGAAAAGAAACGTTAAAAATGTAACAATAATTTAGGAGTGCCTTCGTTTGTATCAAAACTTATTTTCAAGACGTTAAAAGGGGTTTTGATCTTTTCAACCGACCAATAATGATGTTTTATTTCATCCTTTTTTAATCATTTATTTTAATGAGACCCAAACTTCATCCATCATGGGAAATTAAAAAAAACTCCTTCAACAGGCAGAAATCTCAAAGAGAGCCAGATTCATGATGAATCTGTCGGGATAGCCAGGACGTTTTTAGCATTTTTGTGAAATCCTTATTTTAGTGAGTAGGTTGAAAAAACCTTTTGCTCAAATATAAACAAAGAAATATAAACATCAACTTTGATTTTTATTGCTTGTTGTGATGTCATTTATTGGAGCATCTTTAAAGACTTAAGATCTTTATAATTCACTTATATCGAATGTCAACTTAAACACACAGTATGTAAATTCTGCCACCAGGGTGCTCTCGATCAAAACAACAACAAAAAAGATGCCAGTGAAGCTGGCAGGGAATAATGGGAGTGATTCACTCTGCTGCTCCATCACCAGTTCCGATGAAAACAAACAAGAGTTGTATAATCTAAGTATGTGACGGTTTTATCACAGCAACTCCCGCTAATGTATGTAACGATCTTTGACGTAACATCAGTTTCCATGGCAATGATAAACTGCTGTGTCTGTCATGTTGAATTACAGATTTCTCTGGCTTTGATAAATGTAGGAAATATTTGAAATGCTCAACGAAATACTCTAAAATATATATATAACATATGTTTCATATATTGTAGTTAGTTTAAATATTTTGTAAACATTGTAATAAATTTCTACATATTGTACATTAAAAAACAATAATCTCAAGTCCTTGGTGATATTACTGATCATTTAAAACATCTTAAAAACATCCAAACAACCATCCTCTATAGCATTTGACATTCAGTCCATGTGGATTTGATTTAGAACCGACTTTGTTTTATTATTGAAGAATAAAAATAAAGATGTATCTCCTGTATCCCCATTCAGCCAAAAAATATCAAGATATGATTTTTGGCCCAAGCCTTGGTTAATATATTCAACGTTTACATTTTTAATTTTTAATTTTTGTGCATTTTTGTGTTCCCTCTATTATTCATTTTTTGTGCTTTAGTTTGCAGGTTGTGGTTTCTTTAAAGGAAGGCTATGCGACTTTTTGATCCAGTAGTTGTCGTCTTTGAGCACCAGCATGAAACCAAACAACTGCATTGTTGTGTTAGCATGCTAATGCTAGCGATCTTCATTATGCTCGTAGCTTCACACTGCATGTAAATTTACCCGAAATGACCGTGATCTAAAAACGCTTAGGTGACATTCAAATAAGCAGTGAGTACAGAATGTTATTCTTCTTTTCTCTAGTCCCTCAATTAAAAAACTTTTATACCCGAGGGGTTGAGCCGGCCAGCCGTCCCGGCGATGTAAACAAAGTGTAGCTACGGCTCGGAAAGCTCAGAAAGCATCACAGCTGTCACACCCATTGTAGACAGTCATGACTCACAGAGTTATTTTCAGAGGATATACTTGATTTCTGCTACATTTAAGAGTGAAACATCGCATATTCTTCCTTTAAGTACTTAAGTACACTAAAACACAAAGCAAAAAAGCATGTATCCAACCTGATGTCCTCCATAAGTTTGTGTTACCTCGGTTTTAGACCGGATGCTTGATGGGTATGTTTTCATTTTGTCTGTGAACCGAGTCAGAGCTTTCAGATTTCCATCACTGCTGAGTGATGCAGCACCCTCAGTACCCCGACTCCCAGCGTTGATCTCAATGCACAATGTTTATAATGTGCGATCTCTCCCCCTCTTTTTGTCTTCCTCACCTTCTCTCTCCCTCTGCTTCTTCAGTTCCCCTGTACTCTTTATGTAAATAATTATATATTTTCTAATGTAAATACATATTATTTTGTGATAAGCCCCGCCCCAAAACTTGTATAAAGTCACCGAATGTTGCAAACAGCCTTGAAAGTTGATAAGGGATTGTTGACTTTATTTACATTTGATGCTCATTTAGCACATGCCTCTTTGCCCTTTCCTGTTGACAATAAATCTCTACACACTGCTAATTCGTTAGCTGGCTATAGTTAGGAGGTTAAAAACAGCATTTCTCAAGTAACAATAATTTTTAGGAGCTGACTTGGGTTCATTGTCAGACTAAAGTAACAAAAAGAACAGACTCGCTGCTCATACACATCTCCAATCTGACAACTAAAAAGAGAAGCCTGTAGTAATCCATAGTTTCCTCTGTGAGAAACAGCAAACATCAATCCTGACTTCTTGCACGAGGTGCAACAAATAAATCAAAGTATGACAAACATTGAACTTGCTAAGAAGCCAGGTATGATTCTCACAGAAACAGATGGTTGCTAATTGTTGCTAAAGTGTAAATAAAATGTTAAAATGTGACTGGTTTTGAAAAGTGGAGCTCAGACTTGTTTGACTGTCTGTTAGAGTTTACAGCAAGACAGATTATTTGTCTGATAATTACATAAATAAATCACCAAGAGGCTCTAACAGCACAAACACAGCCAGAGGTTAAAGGTTAGTTACTGAATTAGCTGAGTTGACACCTAACAGAAATCCAGCAGCTCCTACCTGTCACTCAAAGGCCACGCCCCTTAATCTACATCACTTTAAGCCTTAATATAATGTTATCTGGTGAGTTGTGAGAGAGAAATTAGCCATGGAGACCAACACTGACCAATGTTTTTGTACCAGACTGTAAACATATTGGTCATTTTAACATGGGGCTCTATGGGGATTGACTCACTGGACAGGACAGCCTCCGGTGGACACTCAAGGAATTGTAGTTTTTTGACAATCAGGCATTGACTTCATTTTCTTGCTTGGGAGGTTGAGTGTGTCAGAAATTCAGAATACACTTGACTTCAACATTTCATTTATTTATCTGAATGGTGTGTGTGTGTGTGTGTGTGTGAGAGAGAGAGAGAGAAAGAGAGAGAGAGAGGGAGGGAGGGAGAGAGACAGCTGGATTGTGTCAGAACTGATGAGAGACATTCCTGTTAGTGCAGCATAACCTCCCTACTGCTCTGCTGATAACACTGGCACCTCTCTCCATCTCACACACACACACACACACACACACACACACACACACACCTATACACAACACATTCATATCTTGTGCACTGCTCCACGGACGCTAACATCATGGGAACCAGACTGTGGGCCGACTGTGCGTTTTATTATTCCACCCCCCACCCCACCCCCCCAACACACACACACACACACACACACACACACACACACACACACACACACACACACACACACACTCACAAACTCTCACATAGGTTGTTTCAGTGAGCTCATAGTGGAAAGAGTTAGTTAAGATAGCATTTCTTATCCATCGTGAACCCATACAAATACAAACACACACACACACACACACACACACACACACACACACACACACACACACACACACACACACACACACACACACACACATACACACTACACACAGTGAATTATATAGCAACACACACACACACACTACACACAGTGAATTATATAGCAACCATCACATTAATAATCCACCAACACAATGTTTCATTCACACTGTAAACATTTTTTAACAGCTTGTAGAAACCATTTAAAAAATTGGCCTAAAAGTGTTTTGGTCAGCTTTGGTTTCAGTTTTCATTCCAGAAAGGAAACGTTTGATTTCCATTGTTTGAACTACTAATCTTTTTCCTTTTTCTACTTTTTGGTTGTGACACCTGAGGTCTTTACTCTGAAGAAGGATGCTTTGTTATCGAGGTGACCTTCGACTGTCAAGGGGGTTCACTTCTTACCGGGATGGATCACCATGGTAACTCTTCTCAGTTATGTTATGGATAAGAGATCAACCTGTATGAAACCCCGCCCCCTGACCAATCAAATTGTTTTGGATCAGAGAGGTCTGTGAGCTGATCTGTGTTTCTTTTTGATTTTTAGCAGAAAAATATTCATCGTGCTTCACTGATTTCATTCTACAAAAGAGACTGATAAAAGAACCAAAGCCTTTTTAAACGTATTACATATCATTTTAAGTGTCTTACTGTTTAAATGTAGTTTATAACATTTATTACTTTCAGACATGCAACAAGAACACCTGAGTGATTATTTTTCAACCTGAGTTATCATAGTTATAGTCAGATCTGTTGTACCACAGATAAGTCTGAACTTGCATATTTTCTGTCACTTCCTGCATGTGTCTCTGCATCTGTGTGATTTCAGTCTGGATTATATGTGTAACATCTTCATATCATAGTTTGCGCTGAGTTTTTAAATAAGATGTTCTGCTAACAGAAGACTTGCTCATGATAGGTTAAAGCTAACTTGTTATTAAATTATCTTTAATAATAAGTTAGCTTATTCGTTTTTGGGAGACTGGCCCCCAAAAACAAAAACAAAGAAAAAAACAATATCACATAACCATACAGTACAAGGCACATATAGGCATCAAATTGGATTTCTCGAAGTGTAGACATTATCATAATAATGTAGGAATGGGCCCTACACTTCATAGAATTCATTGATTGACCCTTGAGTAGTGTATCTGAGCTTTTCCAGCTTCAAATGAGCCATGACATCACTGACCCAGCGGCTATGCAAAGGAGGCAAGTTGGACTTCCAATTGAACAAAATTAGACGTCTGGGCTCGGGGGAGACACAGGTCCCTCTGAGCCACACCAAATATTGTCAACTGCGGATCCGGATCAATGTCCTTATTACGGTTAAAGCTAACTTGTGTTGAATACATTTACAAAGAAGCACAGAGAAGTGGCAGCTGTGGCCCAGTTGGTAGAGTCAGTCACCTCTCAATCTGAAGGTCCGGGGTTCAATCCCTAGGTTCTGCAGCCACATGTCCGACGTGTCCAAAACCACTGTTTCATCTAAGGCGTGTGTGTGTGAATGGGATTACACAAGGTATGAATGAGTCAGTGTGACCTGCGATGTAGAAGTGCTTTGAGCAGTCAGAAGACTAGAAAATACAAGCTCAATATGTAAGTACCTTGATACAACCAGGTGTCATAAATCCATTCAAATTTAAAAACTCCCTCGGCTTTATCCCTGCACTTGCTTCATTTATTTATGTTAATTTGTAAAACTTTTTTGGATGATTTTTGTTTTGTATAATTTGGATATCTTTGGCCCTGTGATTGATTGGTGACCAGTACATGATGTAACTCGCCTCTCGTCCACTTACAGCTGGGATCAGCTCCAGCCCCCTGCTACAAACAGAAAAAGCAGTATAGATAATGGATGGATGGTTATCTTTGATTTATCATTTGCAACACTTGATTGTGAGAATATGCGAAAAAAAAAGTCACCTGTAATTTATTTTTCAAATATACAAGTCCTTCTCTTTTAAGTCTTCATTATCTCATAGACCCTCAAACTGAACTCCTCTTTTTGTCTCTCTACTTTCTCTCTTTTGTAGTTTTGTTTTTCTTTGTTAAGATTTCACCTCTTTTCCCTCTGTAACTCATTTTCTCCTCCTCCAACACCATTTTCTATACCCAGAGATCCCCATTATGCCAGACCGTCCACGTTATAATGGTGATAACTGGATTAACCTTTTGTTAGGAGAGCGGTGCTGGTGAACGCAGCTCTGCATAAACAACAGACACACATGAGAGAGAGAGAGAGAGAGAGAAAGACGCAGCGCTGACCAGATGACTCAGAGACGAAATCCAGACCAGGTCCTGCACCAACACTAATTCAGTTACTGTATGTGTGTGTGTGTGTGTGTGTGTGTGTGTGTGTGTGTGTGTGTGTGTGTGTGTGTGTGTGTGTGTGTGTGTGTGTGTGTGTGTGTGTGTGTGTGTGTGTGTGTGTATGTGTGTGTGTGTTTGTGTCCTGGTTGGCCTCTGTGTCTCTGGTCAGAGGAACAAAAGGTTAACTAAGTTTGGCCAACATCTAATTGATGTTTCCCCTGTGTGTAAAACTGAGGATCATTGTATGTACGTGTACGTGTGTGTGTGTGTGTGTGTGTGTGTGTGTGTGTGTGTGTGTATGTGTGTGTACAGATGTACATATTTTCAGATGTTCTCTGACAGATGTTTGAGGTCTCACTCTGTACGTTTACGTGATGTTAAAAAGTGGATTTATTGTATCAGAGCGACTAAAACTGGGCTTTTAAAACACTCGTAAACATGTTAGTCAGACTGACAGCTTACTTAGTTGGATTTCTCAAAGTTGGATTAACACACAGATAATGTCATGTGGTAGGGGGTTGATCTACTTTTCCATGAGTACTCCTCAGTCAGACCAAACTGAGCAATTGATCCTGAAGCTATTGCTAGCTAACGTTAGCTAGTTAGCACTCACTTGTGCTTTGATGATGAATTTCTTGCCCTTCACTTTCCAAACAACAGCATTATTAACCCAGTCACACCCAAAATACATCAAGCTCTCCTAACTTTTGAAGCTTTTCTCCCTGGCGGTGGTGTAAGGGGAAGGATTCTTCACAGAATGTTGCTTACTGTAAGTGAAGTTATGGCGAGGACACTGCAGTTTTTAGTAATTGTGCTGTATAAGGGTCACAAGCGCCCAAACTCACAGTTTTTCCTAATATCTGTTGTAAATAAATACAAGCATTGCAATTACTCACTTGCCATTAAAGGTGTTTTTGTAAGTTAAAACATGTTTAAGAAGTTGCATTTTTGCTTTCAAAGTACTTTAAATTCTGACTTTGCACATCTTTGTTTCAGATTCAAGCTAAGAAGGTTCATATGTTGCCAAATTGTGTTACTTCAAGTAAATCTATAAGTGTGGACAGAAAGGGATTAAAAAAAGAAATTAATTTGCATGTGAGCCCACAAACTTCATGTCACCTCAGTCTTTAAAAATCATCCTAAAGAAACACAGAGAGATTAAAAGAAGCAGGATTATGTGTCTGTTTGAAGTCCTGACACACACACACACACACACACACACACACACACACACACACACACACACACACACACACACACACACACACACACACAGACACACACACACACTTTAAATAAAACACATGACTGAGGCCACCACAGTGGTTTTATGACTGGACACACACACACACACACACACACACACACACACACACACACACACACACACACACACAGGTCAGTAGCAGTGTTCTGGTTTAATGGGGTTCTTACCTGAAGCGGTCAATAAATCCTGAACTACACAAAGTTTTTTAATTTTTAGCTTGCAGACAATGAACGCATCACAGTTTTTACAGCTTTGCAGACTGAAGAGGATCAATATTTATATATAATATATAGGGTACATTCATTTATTCCTTTTTTTTTCCATTTCCATAATCACAACATCGCAACTTATTGGAATGACAGGCCAATAAGACCCTAAATTTAAAAAGTGGGAAGGGTTTCATTCCGTCTTCATTTCCAGTTGTAACTTAAAGCCAAACATCGGTTTTATCAAAAAACAACAAAAACTTATTTTTTTACATTTGGGTCATGAAGACTTAGAAAACTCTAAAATACACACATGTCTGTGTTGAAAAGCTATAAATAATATATATTTTTAATATATGTATATCACCACTGTCTTCACACTTGCAGCATCCTGGAAGAACATAACTTCATGTAGCCTAGTTCAAGGAGCATTTCACAATAAAAGCGCCTGGGGCAGAGACAGGCACATCTGTAAACCAACCACCTTTATTCTTTGGCACTTTGTTGTGTAAAATGTGAATGTAAATATTAGAAATAGCACAGACAACATTTCAAATATGTCTGTCTGTCTATAAATGTAGTTGTTTCATTGTAGTTGTATATCAGTAACCACTGATGTTGTAATGAAGGTTTCCTGCTGTGTTTTCAGGAGGGGTTTATTCTGCCCCCTGCTGGTCACAGACAATACAGACACTGTGGCTCCATTTCACATTAGACCAGCAGGGAGGACAATGATCTGTCTTCTTCATCTGATTAAACTCTGCAGAGCTGAGCGTAAGGGCCCTTTAATGTTCCTGCAGCAAAGTAATCACATTATTTCAACATTTTTGACATCAGCGATGCACAAAAACAGACAAAACAGCAGCCAGAGCCTGTTTTTGCTGCAAATGGGTTTAACTATGCAGAGCTGGAGTTATGAATTGTGTGTGACTTTCTAGCAGTAAATAAAATTTCCAGAACAATGTTAGAAATATTGAGAAAAGTGTGCGTTCGTTCTTAACAAAATTTTCCAATTTGAGCTCGTGTTTTCACTCTAACCAGCAACATATGATTTAAAGAAACTCTCCTTGACTCAGGTCTGTGGTCTCTCTGCTAAAAAGGCTTGTGTGTGTGTGTGTGTGTGTTTTGGTGTGTGTGTGTGTGTGTAACTGTGATCAGGAATTCATTAGCGGAGAGGAAGCTCTATGCCACAGTCTGTTTTCTGTCAGTCTGTCGCACACTGATTTTTTCCCAAGGCCGAGAGGATATCCCTTACACACACACATACACACACAGGAACATGAATGCTGATACACACGGAAACAGAGAAAGTTTTGCAGAGAGCAGGACTCACACTCGCGACATAAAGACGAACCAAAAATGTACGGAGGATCAAATCTTTCCACAAAAACTCACCAGATATTTTTAACAGAAATTTTATATTTTAAGCACATTAAAATTTGCATTCAAGATAAGTTCAACTTCAAATAATTGGCAAACACCGAGTTATTTCCTACAAGAAATAAAGTGAATGTTTGGTTTGAAAAAACTCAACCAGCTAATTATTTACTAATCCAGAGTCTAATCCAGTGCAACAATCAGACTTTTTATTTCACAAAGATAATGGTTTTTTTTTAATTAATAATGAAGCTTTTTTCCATTTAAAATGTATTTGCTTGCACATGTATTCCTTTGTGTTGTAATAAAACATGTGTGATGTTGCTTTTGTGAGCATCTTGAACCTGAAAAGTCGAGACAAACATCCTTGTTTCAGCTCGGATAGAGACGGCTGCTGAAAAAGATTTATGAGCTCAAGAGTTCAGGGAAATGTTCTGAAGGAGGAACACGCTCTCCTTCAACGGCCAATAAATTATTTCAGCTGAAATGTGAGGAACAAATATTTGTATTAATAAAGCGGCTGGGGAGGCCTCTGTGATTTTGGAGAAAATGCAATGACTGCAAATGTCAAACAGGAACCAAAACTCAAACATAAATAGGTTTTCACTTTTTCTTGATTGTTTCTTTATAGTCTCTATTTGTGTTGCCTTTCTAAAGACCTAAAGGCTGTAAATTGTCATTCTTGCTCACTGTTCAGATCCTTATTTACTCTAAAGTTTATCTGCAAGCTGTGCCGTAAAGCATTCATTTAAAGGTTTATGAAATTCCTGCAGCAGTGATACTTTAAAGTCTGCAGGAAAATTATAAACATAAGGAAAATTATGAAAAACCTTTCATCTCAAGAAATGTAATTATGGATGTCTTTTCTTTATTATCCAGTCTCAAAATGTTCTAAAAAATTAAGCAAACCAATTAAAAAAGCAGATTCAAATATGTATATAAATATGTATGTATATATAAAAAACATTAGACACTGTGGTGCCTTCAGGGTCAGATCCACTGTGGGGAATACGTAGGTCAAAATATTTGATGCTTTTTGGATACCACATGTTTTTAAATGACACATTCTCTGTTATCAATGATCAATAGTATCAAAAAGTACCAAATTGTTTTCAAGAACTGCATCTATTTCACGAGACAGGTGTGCAGGAGAGGATTGAGGCCTTCCAAACTGCAGGAAAACACCTTAGTCATTTTGTACAGAAATATGGCAAATGTTTTTGTGCAATTCAGACAGTGTGCAATATTTTTGTAAACAAGAAATAACCCAGCATTGAGTTGGTTTGTACTTCTTTTTTTGATGATGTGAATCAAACAGGCATCAATATAGTTTTAACTAGAATTATCTCAATGTTTAAAATTCTGATATTGTGACAACCCTGGTAGGGAAGAAGTTTAACTAAACTAAAAAAGTTCTATAAATAAAGTCATATTATCACTGGGAGGTGTGAACCTTTTTGTACTTCATCAGAAATATCCCAAATGAGACAAAAACTAAGGGAGTTCAGGCTGAAAAAACAGCATAAAAACTTTTACATAAAAGAAAAAAAACATCCATCGTCGATTAAAAACACGACATCAAACGTGTGAATTCAGTGATGCAATGATCCTAATAATTATTATGTTTAATCTTCCATGTTTATAAAATAATTTACTTTAAAAACACTTTGTATAGCTCAGAAAAAGACGAGCAAGCAAAAACTTTCAAATCTTTTTCTAACTAACACAGAGCAAGATTGAGAAGTGACGTAAAGTTTGGCTGCGTGATATCAAAAAATATCTGAAGTAAATGTCCTCATCCATGTTTCTCAGTGGCTGAGCCAGCGTAACAAATGTCCCTGTCCTCAGTCTCGACTGATTCAGCGGTCATACATTCCTTCTTCTCAGATGTCTTTTCTCTTTTCTTTGCAATAATTGCAGTAAAATCCACGGCTTCTCAATATTAATCAGCTCTTACTCCAACATAACACCAGGAACTGCCGATATAACTGTAGCGTAGGAATCGCACTGCCAACTAGTGTTTGCTGGCCGGAGAATTGCAGAGCTACACAGACACACCAACGTACAAGTGTGTAGAGCTCATGGTTGTTACAGTGTAGATATGACACAGAAGTATAAATCAGGCTTAAGAAGTATAAAACACAGAATTATTTAAAAGAGGAACCAGTACAGAACCATGTGGGACACCGTTGTATATATATAAAGTTCAAAAGGTACACTCTACATTTAAGAAACAGAAAAGTAGCTTGGTTTAAGCTTCATGCAAATAATGTTTTTATTTTTGGAAAAGTATATATAGCCTACCATGAATAAACAAGGGACCCAGTATCGACTACATATTTAAAGCTTGAATCTTTACAAAATAACATCTTCATTTAGGAAACAAAGAAAAAAAACATACCCTACTGCTATGTGCTTTTTTTGAAGAGTTGAGCAGAACCTGGAGAATCAGACCAGCAGGCAGCAGTTTGTGTACTACAGTAATAAGTGTGCAGTGTGATGTTTGTGTACACTTGCTCCTCCGTGTTTCTGCTGCCTCTCTGTGTCTTTGTGGTTGAAAGGTTGCGTGTGTGTGTGTGTGTGTGTGTGTGTGTGTGTGTGTGTGTGTGTGTGTGTGTGTGTGTGTGTGTGTGTGTCAGTCCTGTTCCAGGTCTGCACGGTCCTCCTCTGCAGCTCTGCTCAGGATCCAGTCTGCTACCTCAGGACCGGACTGAAGGTATGTCTGCAGCCAACAAACAAAAACACACACACATACACAGAATTTGAGCTGTGATTTAATTTATAAAATGTGTATTTTTAGGAGTACTATGAGAACTTAAAGTAAGAAGTCCTTTATACTCTTCTGCGTGGTAAAAATCAGATTGTTTGCTATGTTTTGTTTTGCATGTAGCCTGAAATCTGCAGAGGAGCTACTTTCTACTTCAGCCAGACAAATTTAGAGCTTTAAAATCGAAATATAACACTGGAAATACTTCAGTAAAAAAAGCCTAATAAAGCTCAGGGATAAGTAAAATGTTATCATGTATGTCCGCTTTAATGTCTCCTGTTCTTTCTCTGAAAATCAGCTGTGTAGAAACGGAGAGTGTGTTTCTGTGTGTTTACACTTAAATATCGTGTGTGTAATATTTTCTGTCTGCTGCTAATGTCCTCTAATGACTGAAACTCTGTCGAGCTTCTGATTCATTCATTTTCATGGAGCAGTGTGTGTGTGTGTGTGTGTGTATGTGTGTGCGCGCGCGCGCGCGTGTGTGTGTGTGTGTGTGTGTGTGTGTGTGTGTGTGTGTGTGTGATGAATGAACAGCTAAAAGTGGCTTAATAACTAAATAGCTCCGATTAGATTACGGGTTTTAAGCGGCGCGCGTTCACGAGCGTTCTCATTTTCCACCTCGCGAGACACGCAGTCATAAAGGACCGTGGTGCTCTTTTAACGTGTGTGACGTAATATTTTCCTGGTCGGTTTGATCAGTGCCATATAATAGAGGGCACTGGGTTTGATCATTTGAAATACGTCTGTTCAATAAATTATTTTCTATACGTTCTGTTTGATATGAAATATTTCCTGCTGGACTTAAAGGGATTAACAGGTGACTTTCTGCGCATGTCTGTTTTCAAACGATGCCGCTGATTTCATATAGGCTATAGGCTACGCAATTAGGCCAAAACTTCAAAGACAGTACAGCCTCCAATAAACGAACTGGACCAATATCTAAGAGATGTTGTTAATAATTTAAATTTTGAATCAAAGGTTTTTTTGTTTTTTTTCCTTAAAAGGGTCAGAAAAATACACCAAAGCCTGAAAATGATCAAATTTAGAAAAAAAGGAATATAAGCAGAACTACGCCACTAAGAGCTAAATAAATATGCTACATGAAATGTTAAGTTTAATTATAAAAATGGTTAAATGTAATGACCTGCATTCAAACTGTAACGGATTTATCTCATAAGAATAAATGATACATTTTTCATTTTATTGTAATGACGTCGTTCTGTCGCGTTTTCTGATCACTTTGACGTTCAGGTAAATGAATAAAGGTTGTTATTGTGATCGTTATTACTGATCATTGTCAATATAACTGTTGTAAAGCCTTCTTTCAGAATAAGATAAAAGCCTATAGAGTCGGATAAAAACAGTTCTACCTTTGAAAAGGAAAATGTGTTTAAAAAACACTAAGAGTAGAAAGCGGGGTTGCGCTGATTTACTCCTGATCAATACATCCTACAGCAGTCACTCATTAAATAGACAGAGTCTCCCTTTTATCCTTGAATATTACTTTATCAGCAAAACATTAAACTGAAGCTGTGGCGCAGTGCACGGGGTTGAAGAAGTGATTTCAAAACACACATAAAATAAGATCTTAAAAACATCTGTATAATTTAATAGTGGTGTATTTGACTGTTTGTTTGAATGATCTTCTTTAATCAATTCAAATGAAGGCATTTAGTGTTATTAAACAATTTATTTAGTGTTTATGTGGTTCTGAGAGAGAGCAAGGTTTTTTTCATCAAAAACATGTTTTTAAATAATTAATACAACTCAACTTTTGTAAAGCCTTCTTTACACAATACAAAGAAAATCTACTTCTACTACTTCTACGACAACTAATAATAATAATAATAAAAAATAAATAAATAACTAGGCCTATATAAGAGGAAGACGCTTTAGATGAGGATCCACAGCTCATATTTGATAGTTGTCAAGGCAATTTAAAAAGAAGGACCAACCTTAAATGTTTTAAATTATTTGTCACTACAACATCTCAGGCAGTCCAGGCGCCCATGTGCATATTTTCTCTCATTTTGCATATTAATCCCAGGTATAAAATATTTCATAAGAACTGTTAGGCCTACTCTCTTCAAGTAAACCTGCAGAGCTTCACCCCTGTTAAAGTGGCCTTATTTTTAAATGAATGATGTAATTGGGTGTACGGAATTGATGCTCTGTTGAATTAGACTCTCCTATGTGTATTTTATTGTATCTTGACATTTTTACATTGATATGTGGTTTAAAATTTCTAGACGATGTTTAGGCCGACTTCATTTCGCTGCAATGCGGGACACGTTGAGTTGAATATGACCCACAAACTCTCTTTGCCACACATCCGTTTGGATTGTCCCGATCATATAGGCTACATACATTCAATAAAAATCAGAAGCATAATCATAATCATAATATTGACAAAAACATCCAAAGTGCAGCTGTTAATAATCATCATATACACTTTAACATTATATAGGCACATACAGTATAGTGTAAAAATCACCTCACTGCATAATTACATTATTGATGATCATATTTTTTCCGGCATATTTTGCACTTCTCACCGCTGCATTATTATAGCTTATAAATAAAGACTTGTTCATACAGGCTTTTCGTTCTAATGGTTTTTAATGATTCTACATAGAGAACAAAAATAACGGGAGTCAGATTCCTTGTATTAATAGCTAACCAATAAAGCTAAAGATTCAAAATTTTACAACAGGCCAATAATAAAAATAATAATGACAATAACACCTTGATCAAAAGCCGTCAAACATGATCGGGTTTACTGCCTATTTTATTTTTAAACTACTCATAACACTGAAGACGTTTAATTGGGATTAAAGGATTCACATTTCTTAACCTTTAAACAGAAAAATAAGTGGAATTTATGTTAATTTGAACTGAATGTGATCAGATTTATCCGCTCTTACTGTTCCATAAACACTGACATGCGCACATTCCTCTCCACATTTATCAAAAGAAAAACAATGACTCGAAATAAAGGAAATAATCGTGGTGCTCTGTCGCTTTAAATCGTTAAAAATATCTAATTCATATTCTTAACAAGCTGAAAAGTTTTCCACGTTTGATTTTAATGTTCTCACTGATGACAGAGAGTTAGAATGATTATGAAGCCGCTGATTGGTGTTAATTTGAGCGCGTGAGGCTGGGCGATCATTAGAGTTTGAAATATGAAGGTGACACAAAGTTTATGTCTGCGTGTTATTTACACGTTTCACCGTGATCATGTTAACGGCGCCTGTGATTAAAGCGGGTTAAGTGGTTGACCTTTAGTGTGTGTGTGTGTGTGTGTGTGTGTGTGTGTGTGTGTGTGTTACGATGATAAATAGCCTATAAACTGAAGCCCAGTACAAATTAAACATTGCGAAGCGCGCGTGATCGTACAGGTAGGCCTAAACTGCAGGACCGTCTCGTCCCACGCGCACACTCAGAGCAATCCATCAGGTCAGACTCACCTGGTTTTTCTGCAGGAGAATCCAAGGATTAACAGAACTTTCCAGGACCTCATAGATCCACATCAGAGGTGAAACTCACAGGAATGTCCGCGTGAGACAATAGTTTAGATGTTAAAAGCTACAGGACTACTGCTCCCATGATCCACTGCAGCATAAACACAGACTGCAGCAGAATGTGTTTGCTAAAGCAGATTTACACACAAACAGCTGCTACAAATACAATACAGACAGCAGAAAGTTTAGTTTTTAATATTTATAAACTGAACGTTCTGTTGTTTCAATAAAAACTTGTCTGCAAACACAACAGCAATAAACCAATCAGCAGCAACATAACCAATGTTTTCTTTCAGCACATTAATGTCACAGAATAAATTAATCCCATCAATAAATTAAAATTATTTACATTTGATCAATGAGAAGGGCAGAGAAAACCGGGATAAAAATGTTGGTTTTAAGACTTCATTTCTCAGGATCTCATGAAAACCAGACATTTATCCCAATATAACGACATAAGTGAGTTGAAATCTTTAGAAAAAAACTCAAATATCCTTGTTATCCCGAAAAAAACAACATTGACTAGTATAGATTGTGAGAAAATAAGTTTGCTTGTCACTCAGGACCACGACATAAATCAAATGAGGTCTCAAGACAACAACCAAAAAAATAGTTTTTATCCCGATATAATAAGATAAATTCATTGATATCGCAACAAAACATTTAAAATTTGTTTGTTATCCTGATATGAAGACATCAATAAGATGAGATCTTGAGAAAACAACTGAAATGTAGGCCTACTTGTTTTCACGAGATAATGGCCTATAGCCAATGAGATCTCAAGACAAACATCAAACTTTCTTTTTATCCTGAGGTATTGATAAAAAAAAACTATTTGAGACCTCTAGATCACATCTAAAATTAGTTTTGGTTCATGGGAGAACTCACATTTTTATCCAGATACAATACATTTGTTTAGATGGTGACAAAAGATTGAAATGCTTGTTACCCTGAGAAAACGAGATAAACTATTAGATGTCAAGAAAACAACCAAAGTTTACTTGTGTGCCCGAGATCCGATGAGATCTCGAGTCTACAATAAAAATATTATGGCGGGACAATGAGATACATTTATTGAGATCTCGAGGAAACAACCAAAGTTGACTTCTTATCCCGAGATTTAAGAGATCAATTCATTGAGATCATATAGAAAAGGTGAAATGAACTCGGCATCACAGAAAGTCTACATTGATAAGACACGATCAATCAGTTGAGACCTCTGGAAAAAAAACCTAAATGTACCTGTTATCCAGAGTTAATGATAGAAATGACTTGACATCTCAAGATGACGGCTGAAATTAAGTATCACAGAAAACCAGCGTTTTATATTCTGATATGATCTGATTTGAGAAAAGATTGAAATTATTATCTGGATATATAAAATCAGTGAAGATCTCAAGTGGATCTCAATTATCAAAAATAATAACACAAACAAAGCTTTAAATCTGTCTGAGAGGCTGAAAACAACAGTCTCTGCACACCAGGAGCCCCCCATAGTCCAAAGTCCACAATCAGGGTTTTAAGCATCTATGGCTGGGTGCACCTCGATGACAACCACCTGCAGAGCTGGAGAGACAACAGACGGGAAAAAATGGACAAACAGAACAGGGAAACATGCCCCCAATGAAATAGTAAAAAGAGAACGGACTGTAGATGGACTGGATAGAAGCATAACTACCCTGAAGTCGTTGTTTACACACATGCATTGCTCGAAATTCTAGATATCCTGACCCTGAAATCTCCTTGAGTTGCTTGTTCACAGCAGGACGCTTTCAGGTCAGACGAGAGTGAAGAGGTCAAAGAGCTCCAGCAACACTCGTAGTATGAAGATCAACTTTTTCAAACTAGTTTAGGGCTAATTTGTTAATAAAGTGTTGCTGGAGCTTTTTGACCTCTTCAAGCCTTTCACTCCTCATGCACCTTGTTGGTGAAGTTGTGCCAGAAAATCCTCTGCAGGTCAGACGGGAGGTGCGGGGTCTCAGGAGGCAGGAGATGACGTACACAGATGCAGTAGAAATGGCAACAGAGTCTGACACTAAATGACAGCTTTTGCCTTTATATCAATGCTATGTGTAGTTTGACTAATACAGCATCAAAAGAGCGAAGAAGAACATTCTTGTGAACAGAAAACGTGAAGCTTTTTTGTGCACAGAGATCGCACCACACTGGTAGCACACCATCATCCCTCTCCTGCTTACTTGCAATGAATTCTCCTGAATATTTTCTGCTGCGTTCTCACATCACCCCGACTTCACAAAGATATGTTTCTATGGGGGCTGGCATGAAGAAGTCTGGATGAAGTCTGGATGAAGTCTGGATGAAGTCTGGATGAAGTCTGGATGAAAAGTTCAGCCATTTGCGCTCCCACGTGCACAAAACTCCTTAAAATGTCCAGAAACTTTCTGGAGGTTTGTGCACATGGGAAAAACAGAAATAATCATCAAAGACTTTCCAAACAATATACATTCTCAGGTCAAAGGTTACAGGGTTCCCTTAACCCACACACACACACACACACACACACACACACACACACACACACACACACACACACACACACACACACACACACACACACACACACACACACACACACACACACACACACACACACACACACACACACACACACACACACACACACACACAGGATCAAACAGAATAAAGCTGAGTGAATGAGGTGGAGAGCAGAGCAGGTCGGTTCAGGTCTTCAGGTCGCTTCATAAAGAAGATTTAAATCTTTCGATGTTCGGCGGGTCAGACAAAAGGTCAAAGATTTACTGCAAAAATACTTTTATCATAATCAGATGTTTGTGGGAAACAACTTTTCTTTTAGTATTTAATAAGTATCGAAATACAAATAGCATGGCGTACATTTTCACCAAATGACTTGGATCATTCAAATTCACACAAACTGCCCCGGCGCTCAGAGACGCTGTTTGCTCTGCAGTACAGTTAGGGGAGCATTAAACCCTTTGTGTGGCTTTTGATTAATAAAACAGTTTCATTCATTTTCACAAGTTTACAGGCTGACTCTTTTCTTAAACTAAATCTAAAACACATTTATTTCCAGCATTTCATCAGTCTAACCCCCCATTTAATTCATTCTTATTCTCAACATATGTTTCTTGTTACAATGTGTCCATTCGTGCGCACATTTTGACATATTTAGTTGTTCCTAACATTGTTTACTTTTTGATGATTTTTTTGTCTGTTTTATTTATTGCTTTGTGCAGATTTTGTTCGTAACACTTACAGACAATGCTTGTGTGTGTCTTTGTGAGTGTGTGTGTGCTGGTGTGTGTGTGTGAGCTAAGCTCCTCAGAGTTTTTCTTACCCATAAAGTATCTCTGCACCACTTAGCTCAGCTCACCTCTTCCTCCACCAGGGGAGGGGAGGGGTCAGAGAGAGACAGAGAGAGGGGAATGATCTGATCTGAGACATCATTCCACAGCTGGCCAACAGATGCTCTGAGCTGACACACACACACACACACACACACACACACACACACACACACACGCTTAGAAACACGTCTCCTGACACACAAACTTGTTTCTGTTGATCAGCAGATTTGATCAGAGCCACATTTCTCTCAAAGCCAAGTTTGATATAACTCTGTAGTGATTGGTGTTAACACACTGTGTGATAGAGATGTAAAGTCTCCACCACCAAGGGGACATTTTGGTTAAAAGAAAGTTGAATGTGATGATGGGTGGATGTTTAGATTTGCAAAGCTCAGTCAGTCCCGTATTCCCGTCAGCCTCAGCTGTACGATACGATACAAAACAGTGCAGTTCAACGCAGAGCATCACAATATGATATGATAAAAAAGTAGTAATTGATATGATTCACTTCAATGTCCCTGTAGAGGATGCATGAGGATATGCAGAGGATACAACAGGATATGATACAATATGATAAAGAATAAATAATGAATAAATAAAACCTTTTTGGGAAATTTGGCTCAGTCTGTGATGCACACATTTTGCTCATATCTATTTATCAGTAAAATACAATACGATACATCAGATACAATACACCACTCGATAAGATACAATAGTTTTGAATATGATATGTTACTATACAATATAATTATTGTACAGTAGATACAGTACAATATTCTCCGATATAACAGGATATGATACAATGGTATTTGATACAACATATGACACAATATGGTACGATATGATTTGATACCATACCATGACACAAAAGGAAACTATACGATATGATACGATTTGCATACCATACAATAATTTAATATCATGTGTTACGATGACACATCGCAATAAAAGAAACCAACAATGCTGTGATATGATACCATGACATCATACAAAAGGATACCACAGGATACGAAGATATCTTTCAATATTAAGGATACAATACAATGACACAATACGATACAACAGATAAGATATGACAAGAGACAAAATGATACAATCCATTTTGATCCAATAGGACACATTCTTGTCCCTGTCGAAAAAATGTGTCCAAGACATGAAAGCTGCAAAAACTTAGCGGGCTCTGATGAAATATTTGAATTACAAAACAATCAAATCTAGCATTAATGAACACATAAACACAGTAGCACAACACTTTTGCTGCGCATGTTGCACATCACACAAACGATAAAGAACAAGTGAAAACATTGAGCTTCCTCTCGTCTCCGTCCATCCCAGAGCACTGAACAGACATAACAGGAGAGCAGAAACCTGCAGCATTAAGCTCTCTAAGTGCTCTGATGTCACCGCTCACTATTTCTGTGATGGAAAAGAAAAGTCTGGAGCTTCTCCCAAGTGGAAACTCGGACTTATTCAGCTTATCCCACTTAGCACTGCAGCTGGCAGAGTGCCTCGCTGCTGCAGGAACTTTAAGTGCAGAGCGTTTCAGCTGCTCTGATTTCATTGTTGGCGGTGTTGTAGTTCTGAGCTTGCACGCTTATGTTAAAGCTGCTCTGCCATGAAGTTGTTTTGCGGCAGAAAGTTTCCAAAGTGGATTTTTTAATTTTCACTGTTTATGAAGAAAAAACAAACAGGGCAAAGGTAGGAGGAGTCTCTTTTTTGGTAGACATCAGCTTCTGCTTGCTTCAATGGATTTTTTTGTCTCATCCTGATAAAAGGACTTTTTTCTTCTTTTCATTCACATAATACTCAGCGCTCACCTCGTTCAATTTCCTCCTTCCTTCCTGTCGGGGATGAAAACATGAGCTTGCAGCTCCATGCTGTCCTGGAGCTGCACCAGGCGCAGTAAATCTGGCAGCAGACGGACTCGAGGAGACGCATAGAAGACGTGATCTAACAGTGATCATGTCCTCGTGTGTCTTCTGAACTCATAAATCATCATTGGGAGCGGCTCGGCTAGGGCTGCGAGGCCATGCCAGCTGCTGCTGAGTGTTTCTCAACATGTGACAGAAGCAGAGGCACGGCAGCCGAGCATTCAGAATGTGGACAACAGCTGCTTCTACAACAAAAATACAAGAAAATACTGAGGAGAAGGTTGTTGTTTGTAGCAGATTTAATGAGGCGACAATTTGTTTCATAAATCATCCTGCAGTTTTACTTTAAACAAATGTGTTGTGCTTAAAGGACAATACAAAATCCTAGCAACCTCATAAGACCCTTTTCCTGTGGCCTATTGTTGTCCTGTCCGCATTTGTACAGCGGCCTGAAATCCCAGAAGGATTATGCAAATCAGGCCAATGACATATGGAGAAGCAATAAAGTAACTGCACTAGAACTACAGTCGAGTAAGTGTTGGTTAGAAGAAGATGAACCATACAACAAAGATGATGCCATCATCATTTTTGCTACACTACAGTTCGCCTGTTAGCATGGTGGAGGTTAAGCTTGGGCTGTTTTTGAATGTGCTGTAATGCATTGCAAATGGGTTCATTGAATCCACACTGGAAACAAAACGAGCGCTGGTAGCAAAGCAGATTCAAAATTCTGCAAGTGCCTGACCAATCAGAGACGTTCAGCACCTGCAGGCCAGGTCCCACAAGGTCCCTGGACCTTTTGAAAATACTACCCCCTGAGCAGGTTTTTTTTTTTTAAAGGGGAAAAGCAATTACCCCAGAACTAAATGTAGACCCCGGACCCTGCAGTATAAATGTAGTTCCTCTAAAGGTCCGTAGTTCAGTTCTGGTAGGACGTTCCTGTGGTCAAAAAGGGGCTTTAGAGATCAGAAACAAGCTCCAAGGTCCCTAGAAGCACCACTCTGTCTTCAGTGAGTCATTGGTGACTCAATTATAAATCCCCTCAGCATTTAAACGCACAACTCCTGTAGGAACTTTGTCCTCTTATTTCCATTTTCCGTGTCTTAGAAATGTTATTTGCTAAATGCTATTTTTAAGGATACTGATGGTGTTGTGACCAAGCTCTAACCTCCAGGGCTTTCTTAAAAATCCAAGAAACCTGCAGTTCCTCCAGTGTCCACTAGAGGCTGCCTCTGCATGGAGTCAATCTCCATAGAGCCCAATGGTAAAATGTCCAACTTTACAGCAGTAGACTGAATCTTACAGTACATTTCAGGGTATGACATGCTTTTAAAATTACAATATTTTCACAGTCAAAAAGTGTGTGATGATAATTCTTGAAGCATTGTTAATATAAAAGTATGAGTTTATAAAAGTACGAGAGTGAGTTATTTGTTAACTGTATGCTGCAGTGAAGCTGAGGCTTCAGACAGACAGTTGTAGTCAGACGGTTGAAGATGCAAACAGACAGACTGAGGCTGCAGAGACACAGACAGGACTTGGAGCCGCAGACAGACAGAAAACAGAGACAGGCTAAATGGTGGTATGTTTGCAGGACGTGGTTTCTGTGGTTCGATGCCTCTGCAGCTTTGATTTAGCTCACAGTGACAGAAACAGCAGTTTAGAGGCCAAAGGTGTTTTTAAAGCGTGTTAGAAATGTCTCACAGCGCAAATCTGCAGTTTAATAACACAATTTAGGATTTTATTCCACCGTGAGTGTGACTTCCATACACACAACTGGCAGGTTTACACTCAGAAAGTGATAATGTGGCAGACAGTTTATAGTTCTTTAACTCCTCAGACTGTGTGAGAGAAATTTACAGTTTTTTGTTGAACCAGAATTTCACTCCTTTGTCGCTGTGCAGTCATGTTTTTCATCATTTTAAACATTTACCTCAAACTAACTTAAGTTACTAAATGTGACTTCATCAATCTGAAATCTGAAGACTGAGTAAAGTAAATAGGCCTAATACTCTTCATAAAAAATATATCACATGATTGAAATCCAATTTTCCAAACATTAATAGACATTACTAACAATTAATAAATCCATCGAGTCAGACACCCTGACTGCCCTGTGGACTCGTTTCACTGCTCTAATTACCAGCCGTCATATTAATTCACTTCAACTTATTTCACGGCCGTATACACCTCTCTCTTATTTAATGAATGATCACAACCCTTATGTCTGTCCATTTTCATTTTAGGATGTACGTTTTGTACACACTCATAGTCACATGCCTGGTACATATGTCTTGTTGTATATTCTAACTATATTCCTATCCTGAGAGTTAATCTGAAATATTCAGGCTAATGTCATCTTTCGTGTCGCTGTGACTTTGTGATAAATAAACCTCCATTTCAGACTGATTTTAGGAGCTGACACAACTCAGGTTTGAAAAGCTTCAATGTGAAATGAAAACTGTTGACTGTAAATAAAAGTTTTGTTTTCACTGGAGCTCTGACTCTGGATTTATTCAACAGGTAAAGGGACTTTATTACGGTGGCCCTGAAGGTCAAAAATACAAACATTTCATTTTATTTCATAGACATCTGACTGAACGCCAAATATTTATACAAATGCAAAAATTTCAATTAATCCCAAAAATATTTCACAAAATGTAAAAAACATTTCATAAAAAAATGAATAGCAGAAAATGTAATGAAACACTATCATTAAAACAAAAGTAAAATGTTTTTAAGAAAAGAAAATATTTTAATTAAAAGAAAAAAAACAAGAAATACAAAAAACACTTCACAAAACTTAAAAACATTTCACAAAGTTAAAGAATGTGTCTTAAAAACCTAAAAAAAAAACATGGAAATGCAAAACCTTCCACAAAATGTCAAATTATGTAAAGAAACATCATTAATTTTATCAATGAAATACTAAAATCTTTCAAAAAGCGTAAAAATATGTTAATGGAAAATGTGTTAAAGACTTAATGAAACGTTTCCAAAGACGTAAAAAGTTTAAAGAAAATCAAAAAAATCTTTTGCAAAATGTCAAAATATTTCAAAAAACATTTGTAGAGATATGACAGTGGATAGAGTCTGAAATCAGAGAGAGAGAGTGGGTAATGACATGCGGGAAAAGGAGCCACAAGCTGGATTCGAACCTGGGACGCCCGCTTGGAGAACTATAGCCTCCATTCATGACGCGCACACACACTAACCACTGCGCCACCAGTGCCCCGATTAAAATCTATTTTTGATGGATCAAAAAGGCAATCAATAAAAGTGAAGATCACAAGTGAGTTTATGATGTCAGTTTACATTTGATTCACTTGTCAGCAGATCAAAGAGAAAAACATGGCGGGAAAATATCTTTGTTGTAGTTTATTGTTCTGATGGAGAGTTATTCCTTTTCCTTTTTTGTCATAGTTTAGTTTTGTTGACGCTCTTTCTCTCTCTCTCTCTCTCTCTCTCTCTCTCTCTTTCTCTCTCTCCCTCTCTCTCTCTCACACACTCTTTCTTTTTATAATTGCGTTTCCAGGTTAATTTCACCTCAACAAGCTTTTTATTTAAGAGTCACACTTTTTTTTGCTCGAGCTCTCTTGGTGACTTCTCTCACAGCTTCAATATGTTTTTCCAAACCTCTGAAATTAAACTTTCTCTAAGTCTGCTACAAATGCAAAAACTTTTGAGAGATTTTCATCTCTTAATGTGCACTTCTACGATATTACTGGGATGCATCTTAACATTTCTAATCTATACGCTGCAAAATGTATTAGGTCAATTTAATTTCTCAGACTTTATTAGGAATACATTTTAATTTAAGCTAAAAGAAAATAATAGGCACATGAAATCCAAAGTTTGCTCTTTTAACAGTCCAGTGTTTAACTTTCTTCTTCAGTTAGTTTTTAAAAAACATTGAAAGTCTTGATGGTTTCTTTGTTTCAGTAAAAATGAATGTCTGAAGTTTTCTACAAAACTGCTAAAGTCTTGATTTCTGCAACACCAGAATTATTCACTGCAAAAAATCTGGTCTTATAATGTGGTTAGTTATTGTCTAAAATATCTCATTACACTTTCTATAAGTGATGAGTCAAGATAACGAGAGAAAATGAGTATTCGTGATAAGTAAACGTGTCTGTCAATGCAGCAAACTAAATGAGCTTGTTAAGTGTCTTTAAATGAGATGTACTGTTCAAAGAAAATGAAGTTATTTTTCTTGCTGCATTGGTAGATCTTCTAAGCTCTAAGGCCTCATTCTGCTCGAGATATCCCATAATAAGATGTTTACCTGGGCTGATCAGGTGAATGTGTAAAGAGATGTTTTTGACTAGAAATCAGAGGAATCCACTTTGTGATATTTGAGTTTTTGCAGTGATTTATTCTGGTGTTGCAGACGTCACAACAACAGATTTGAACTCAGGAGTAGTGAATTTGTTTCTCATGACATGAAACAAAAACATCATAAAAAGTTTTTACTTCAATATGAAGCTGGAACAAACGAGAGAGGAAGTAAAGTTTAATGCTGGGTAGTTAAGATGTTTCTTTCTCCAAATATGGTTTTCAGGGCCCCTCAAAGCAGGCCTCTGGGTTGCAAAGAAGAAGCGGAGAACTCAGAGTTTTACTTGATTCCATTTTGATGAATTCACTTGTTAAATTTGAAGTCTCAAAAGAGGAAAACTTTCAATTTCAGTTATTATAATAACAACATTTCTATTCATGGCTGTGTCTGAAATCACTTTGCAGGGAGCACGCTGTTTTTTTTTGCTGTTGTCCAAATTGTTAGTGAGCATTATTACACTCTATATGGTGCACTTATTGTATCCCACAATGCATTGTGAAAGTATAGTGAACACCTCTTTCATCCAAGTTTCCGAGACTTCCCAAGCACTCTCTGCTGACCCCCCAGCGGGTGTGGACCCCCACTTTGAAAAACACTGGCCTAGCAGTTAAGTCCGGCGCCTCATGTTTTTATTATTGTCATTAATTTTATTAATCAAAAATGCATATACAAACAACATGGCACTAACATCTTCCAAAATATATAAAAAGGTGCATGTGCAAATCCAAAACAGTCAGAAAAAAAAGAACAGACCAATACAATACTGCTAATAATAAAATAAGTAATTTAAAGAGTCAGGGCCTTTCTTTAATTTGTTTTCTTCTAGAACACTAAAAAGTCCCCTTGCATTTTTCACTTGGCTTTTATGTCAGACAGAAACTCGTTAAAAATACACAGAACTTGGGATCTACCATCATGTCTATGGATTTGTGTTCATAAAAAGTTGCATGGATTAGAATAATGTTAACCAAAAAATGAAATCATTCTTCTCATTGTTCCCTTAAGAGTACACATGTGAGCAGGCATGTTTATATTTAGTAGTTTTATCAACGTGCTCTGATTGTATGAAATATAAACATAATCATGATGACATCATAACGGCAGATTTGACAAAGTATTCTAATAAGGTATGTGTAGCAAAAGTGTTTGTAACCATAGTAACAGTAGCAGCCGTGTGTTTGTGTGTGTGTGTGTGTGTGTGTGTGTGTGTGTGTGTGTGTGTGTGTGTGTGTCAGCAGCAGCGGTGATGAAGAGCAGGAGTTGGGGGGCTCAGGAGGACATCCATCATCTCCATCAGGCTTAAGTGAGTCTCTCAGGACGGGGGACGCCACCAGACCCGGCGGCCCGCCGCTCTGAGACGGACCAAATAAACACCAGAGCCTTCATCATCATCATCATAGTGATCATGGCACGGTGTTCAATTAAGGTGTTGTAATTAAAATAATAGTACGAGGAAGGTAACTCTGACCTAGCTGTGATTGCTGTTCACATATTCACTTCTTACAATCAGAAGACAAATGACCTGCCGTCACCTTTTGATTCCTCGCTCTGTCAAATAAAACACTGATATCAAACTTTTTTTACAGAATATTTCTCACCTTTAAAGAATTTTTCCACACATGTAACCACTGACTAATGTTGTTAAAGTTCCCAAACACTTTGATACCATATGTTTTTAACAATACTATCTCTGTGATTCCTAAGTTATTGTATTAAAAAGTAACGAAGCTTTAAAAGAAAATACAGCTCTTCAGCCATATTTGTAACCTAAAGAGAGCGAGAGAGCAGTGGTGGTGCGTTCAAAGTCAAAGGTCAGCAGATGCTTTTCTCGACTTTTTGTCATCTCATATAGACTTCAGTTTTAGTTAGAGACATAGAGTCCAACGGAATAAAGATTAAAATGTTGAGAGGATTTGTCTGAGATCAGGAGTTTGTGTGTTTTCTTGTTTAATGTTTGTACGTGTGTGTGTGTGTGTGTGTGTGGGTGGGGGGGGGGGGGGGGTCATGTATCTCTGCCCTCTGCTCTCTTTTCATTTGCAATACATAAACCAAACAGCACCCGGGGAGAGGTCCCACACACACACACACACACACACACACACACACACGCACACACGCACACACACACGCATACACACACACACACACACACACACACACACTCATAGAGGTCAATTGTCAAAGGTCATATTGTGTCTGGCGAGGGTTTTTGGCTGTTTGATCTCAAACACACACACGCTCCGCTCATACATTGTGACCTGTTTACAATTCACTTAGCAGACGCTTTTATCCAAAGCGACGTACATCAGAGAGTAAGTACAACACAAGCAAGGATCTAGAAAAAAGGGAACAATGTCACGAAGAGCAAACGATCAGCTTTGAGTCCGATTGGACACACAGGTGCTGACAGGCATTGCACAGAGGCAAAGCACAACATTGATGGCAGTTCTTGAGAGCTCTAATCAGTATAGTAACCATCTTAAAAGTTGCTGTTATCAACAAAACCATCGTCATCACCATCATCATCAGTGATATTGAGACCATCATCATTAAGTTAGTAGGTATTAATGAAAGAGCTGGGTCTTTAGCTTTTTCTTAAAGGTGCAGAGGGACTCTGCAGATCGAATGGAGTTCGGAAGTTCATTCCACCACCGGGGGGCAACAGAGGAGAAGACCCTGTTGTGAAGGTTGGATCAGACGCCTTTCATTGGCAGAGCGTAGTGGCTGGGAGGGAGTGTAGACCTGGATGAGAGAGTTAAAGTATTTCTGTATGAAAAAAAAGCAAGACTTGGTCTTTGCCTGAAATCACACTCTATTCAATATATATTGAGAGAGCAATATCATACCTCATACAGTGCACTCATTGTATCCCACAATGCATTGTGGAAAGTAGTGTTCAGCCGATGGTCACTATCCAGGCAATATATACCATCATGCATTGCGGGTTCAAAGCTTTTTGCTGAAAGTTTGAATGCCCTCAGACAGATGAGAGGAGAAACCATCATAAACACGAAAAGTTCATAAATAAACAAAGAAGAGTTGTCTAGAGAAAATTATATCCGCTATTTGTGTCACAATGTTTTTAGAAGTTGCCACTAGAAATTTTAATTTTTCTGAGAATATTTTCTGAACATTTTAGAATCTTTACCTTAGAAGTTTAAATAAATAAAGTTCATCATAAACACATAAAAGTTCATATTTGGAGGCATTTTGACCAAAATCTTAAAAAGGATTCTCATCATCAGAGTAATGTTTTGTTGTCCTAATGATGATGATTTTAGTGTACAGAAGCAATTCACTACAGTCCACTACAGGGAACTCCCCATGTAAAAAGTAGGGAATGTGTGTTTTATTTCAGTCACAACTTTTTGTTTGCCAAATTAATATCTCAAGAGCTTGAGGAAACGACTGAATTGACTCGTTATCAAGCCAAAACCAATATTGTTATGTCAAGGTGACTAGATCCGGGAGATTTCCCGGGCAGGCTGTTCTGGAAATGAATAAGTATTTTAAGGAGTGCATGTATGGAAAGAGCTGTAGACGATTAACATAAGATGAAGCATGTTACCAGTTGAGAGCCAGGAGAGACCTTATTTGGATGATTCTTGGTGGGAGAATCGTCCACATGGTTGGATCGAAACTGAGAAATGCGATGGGTAAGAAACAGTGAAAACACCTTAAACTAAAGCACTAACTTAGTTTATCAAGTAGCATATGTAATGTAAAAATCAAGATTCTTATCTTGTGAGATTTTAAATAGATTCATAACTTCCAAAAACTTTTTTTTTTTTTGGGCTAATCAGTAACTCCCTGTTAAGTGCTAAGGCTAGCTCTATAACTCAGTAGAATGCAAAATGAGGCAGCAAGAAATTCAGCCAGTCTGACAGATGACTGAATTAGATCCTGAGTATGTACTAATTCAAAAATAGACTTTGAATCATGAATCCAGAATTGTTTTGTATCGAAAATAGACTCTGAATCAAATTGTGACCCCAAGAATCAAAATTGAATCGTTAAGACACCCAAAGATTCCCAGCCCTACATGACAATATGACAATATGGCAATGACAATAACTACAAGTTGTTTTGGTAAAAACAGGTTTTAACAAAAAGAATTTCCTGAGAAATTTACCAGTCGACTCCTCAGAGTTTCTAAATAAAACCCAATGCTGAATACAATGCTTTTCAGTGTAGCAACATGTCAATCATATCTAGCCATATAAGTGTACCCCGCTGACCATATTTGGACAAGAGGGTGGAGCTGAAATAGTTACAAGTGCAAATTGGTTAGCAAGTAGCATCCATAATTCAACAATTTACTAAAGAAAATACCATGCTGTGCTGAAGAAGGCTTGAAAATAGAGATTGAGACAATAAACTCGTTAGGAAAGCGTTTACAGAGGGAATAAATCACCTGACACGTAGAAAGATTTTATCTTTAAATAACGAAACAGTGGAGTCGCCCACTGCTGGACATGAGAAAGAAATCAGGTGTTTTAAGTGACTTCTTATTTCCAACCGTAAAGAGCTCACATCAGAAGAACATAATCTATCGCTGAAATAAATAAAGGTTGCATGTAACAGATGAAACAAAAAGAGCCGTGCATGATTTCTATCTTTTATTACATTAAACTGTAAAACTGCAAGTGGTCAAAACATGTGAGTAAAATCAAATAATGAGTCAAATATTTCAAACGTTTTCTCAGTACATTAGTCCTCCAGTGCCCACAAAAAACACTACCGGAGGTGAATTTCCTTCATAAGATCAAGAAAACGTCAGTGTGCATCATCGGCAATAATCAATAAAGTGAATCATAAATGAAGAGGCTCTTTGAACAAGATTTTAACTGGATAGAAAACAAAATAATTCAGAAATAAATAATTATTGGTATTGCAAGTATCTAAGTTATGATACAAACCCCTTTTATTAAAAAAAGATGCAAATACAAAACAGCTTCACCTGTCTGTTGCTATGGTTACATTCAGAGACACCTGACTGTTAGCTGCGGCTACATGCTAGCTGCTGGGACTCAGCGGTGGAGCTACTAGCACAAAGTGACAATCTGATGGGCGCCATTGTTGAGTTTAGCTGATAACATTTTTAAATGTTTAGTGTCTTAACTGACGTTTGCTGTTAGTTACAGGTGTGTCATACCTCATACCTCTTATTCAAAAGAGATTGACAGAATTACAGTCGCAGTAGTTATTTTGTGAGAAAGAAATCATAAAATCAACCCCATGACGGAGTCAAATTAATGGGTTTTTAATTTGCAATCCTGGCAGGGCAGGTAACTGCTTTGGGGTCCCAGGCCACAAGGGGGCCCCTGAGGGCTGACAAACTTTAAACCAAATCAGTGACTCAATATGTGCAAAGTTTGCAGTGACAGTAGGAAACCTCCCTAAGGGGGCCCCATCTGACAGCACTCACTCTTTTCACTGCTCAGTGTTGCATACATTATTCCTGTGAAACCACTAAGATTGTCAATCAAAAGAAAATAAAGAAGTTATTTATTTATGTACGTTTTTATTGTTCTGGTTTTTAACAGGAACAGGTGCGCGCACATACGCAGCGAACCGGTAGTGTCCCGAAATAAAGCCCGACTTTGTTTTCCACTGACTGCAAAGTCAATCAGAAGGGATTTATTTTTAATTTAAGAATAAAATATGAATATCTCCCTAAATAAATTATATGTCAGGCATTAATAACATGTTCCACAATTTCCCAGTTTGGGATCAATAAAGTAATTCTATTCTATTCTATGTTGATGCCAGCAGTATTTTATCCCTGTTCGACTGCTTTCATCATTTTTTGGAAACAACTGAAGCCTTCAACTTCAGATTGAAGCTCGAAGTTTTAAATAAAGGAGAAAAATAGTGCAATGTCCAGATGACACATTATTTTATGAATGAAAGTGCTGACAGTCGAAGGGGAACAGGTTGCCTTTGTTGGCAATTTTAGTGGTATGATTAAACTAATGAAAAAGCGTAATGCACAGGTGACATTCATCATGGTGAGACTTGTTAAATTGTATTAGTGCAGTTAGCAGAGTTTGGTTTCCTTTAAATCAAACCTCACAGTAAACAAAGAGTGTCGAAGGATACGAACATTTTCTTAGTGCTGTCGATTTGCCCGTTTTACTCTTGAAAGAAAAAGACAGAGAACGCCAGAATGATGGACAAATCAAATGTCGACTTCTGTGTTTCTCTGTCCTAAGTCAAACTGGTGAATAAATGATAAATGACTTCATCTTAACGTCCTCCGTTTCTGCTCATTCATTGAAGTCCCAGTGTTTATCCGACAGGTGAGTGTGAAGCTGTCCAATCAGAAACCAGCCTGAAAGTGTCAGGCTCCTCCTCCTCCTCAGTAGTACTTGTCCGTCAGTGCAGAATCAGAGCTTGTCTTCATGTTTGCACTTTAAAATCTCCTTCTTTGCAACTCGGATATAAAGACGTTTCACACCTTGGGTTTAAAGGTAACGACATCACAGTCTGTGTCACAGTGCAGAGGTGAGTTCTGTCATTTCTAATCTTTCTATTAAGATCTATTCATTGTTTTATTGTTCAAATTTCATTCCACAACGTCCAAAGCTTCCTTCCCCTTCTCTTCTTCAGTGCAGTGAGGGTTTCTCCTGGTAGGCAGAGCTAAGCAGCCACGTGTCCGATCAGGTAAATGTTGTCGTAGAGGTGGCCCACGAAGTCGTCGGAGACATTGTGTGCCGCTCGCCGAGTGTTCCTGATGAACTCCCTCTTGGACATTTTGTTCTTGACGTGAGGGCTCGTCAAGTCGATGGACAGCAGGATGAGACTGTAGCACAGAACGTACACGGCGTCTGCACAGAGGAGAAACCAACATCGTCAAAACGTGATATTCAAACAGGCTCGTTACTTTAAAGGCTTTATATGCAATTTTTTGATCCAGCAGATGTCGCCCTTGAGCACCAGCATGACACCAAAACAACTCGCGGTGCATCGTTGTGTTAGCATGCTAATGCTAGCGATCTTTATTATGCTCATATCTTCACACTGCATGTAAATTTACCTGAAATGACCGTGATCTAAAAAAGCAGTTAAGCAGTGAGTACAGTATGTTATTCTTCTTTTCTCTAGTCCCTCAATTAAACAAATTTTATTCGCGAGGGGAGGAGTCAGCTGGTCATCAAACTGATGTCAACAAACTGAAGATAGGACTCTGAAAACATCACAGACAGTGGGACTCAGGTGTCACACTCATTGTAGACAGTCATGACTCTCAGAGTTATTTTCAGAGGATATACTTGATTTCTATTATATTTAGTGTGAAAAATCATATATAAAGCCTTTAACTCAAGCATTCAAGGAGGATTTTTTACATTCTAACATAGAAAATAATATTTCTGTGAACCAATAACAAACTGGACAGTCTTAACATGATGAAAGAAAGACGACCTCTAAAGACAAACAGAAAGGGAAACTGTATGAAGAAGAGTTGTCTAGAGAAAATTATATCCGCCATTTGTGTCACAATGTTTTTAGAAGTTGCCACTAGAAATTTTAATTTTTCTGAGAATATTTTCTGAACATTTTAGAATCTTTACCTTAGAAATGTTCATGAATTTGTGTCGGAAATATCTGGGATATTTTGGAATTATTTCTGGGGGGGAATTGCAGGAACTTTTTACAGGAAGTTTGAGATTTTTTAAGTTTACTTTTCTGAAATTTTTAATTGGAATTATTTTAGTTAGAAAATTTCAACTGAAATTTTGGTGGGGACTTTTGTTCTTCTTCAAGATTTTCCGGAAACTTTTATAAGCAAATTTCTTAGTAAGATTTCATCAAAAAAACTACTTTTTTGGGGGGGGGGGGGGGGGGGAAATTTAATTGGGAAATTTTGTGGGCAGGTTGTGTGAGCATTTTCTTATGTCGGAAAATTTCCTGAAAAAGTTTTGAAATTTTTAATCGGACCTTGTAGGGGATTTTCATCTTTAATACTTTCTCTTAAACTTTCTCGTAAATTGTAATAGTTAATTTCTTTTTTGAATTTTCATCAAAAAATTTTGATAGATTTTTTTGTATTTAAAACTTTTACATTTTTTATTTGAGTGTACACATTGGAGCAAAGTTAATGTACAACTACTTTGTCACTTCTACATAGTATAGATCCTTAACCTCTTAAAAACAGAGAAAGAAAACATGCACGGAAGAAACAAGAGCAGCATCATACTAAAAACGTATTTCCCCTAAATCAAATAAAATTATGATGAACTAGTCACATGAATGTAAACTGTGCTCCTAATGAAGTGTCCCTCAGCTCTGTTGTATCATCTCCACAGCAGGCTAACTGCAGCCCCCTGTCCATCTGCAGCCTCAGGCTCCGAACCATTACACTAATCCTGCTAATCACAGCAGCAGGTCCGAGTGCTTCACAGGACCAGAGTCAGGGATCGGTTTCTGAACGGTCTGCTGACATTAACAAAGCTTTTAGTCGGTAAATGCATGGCTCACTGATGATACTTTAGCCACAGATTACTTCAAATAAAACCTGGATGGTTCTGGTGGCTGGATCAGAGGGTCAGGAGTTTAACTGCTTCAAAGTGTGCTGCCTCTGCAGAGTCTGACCGCCCGGCTGCAGGGATTAGTAATGTGGAGATTTATGTTCTAAAAATCTTATTTCTGAACGGTTCAATAACTGAAATAACTCAAATCTAACTTAAATGTCTTGAAATTGACTGACGTGTTTATGCTTTTCAGGGAAATACTGTTCAAATGGTTTAGTCTGGATCAGGCTTTTTTTCAAAGTTTTTTTTTTAGTTTGTTCAACCCGTTAACGATACAAAATAAAAAAAATGTCTGAAATAAAAACTTCAGAGTACAAATGATGCTTTGTTTGACTGACCTGAAAGAGTTTTCTTACATTATTTCCCTGTAGTTCAGTCAGAATCAGCCCTCTGATTAAAAAAATAGGATTCATCAAAGGTATCACAATCCTGCTCAAAACTGGATATTTATTTTTATCAAACTTTAGAATCATTTTCCTCTAAAACAAAATTTGATCCAGCCTGACAGCTTTGATCTAGTTACATTACTCTTTAGCAAACAGGGTCCAGAGGATGAGGCCTCTTTCTTTTGAAGAGCTTTCCTCTTGCGCCACCTTCAGGTCAAAATGAATGTCACAATGTGAGAAAACAGCTGTGAAACTCCCAAGACTGTATGTCTGCAGCCTCGCTGCTCTCGTCTGTGTGCTCTCGCCTGGATGCCTGATGCCGAGCCCCCTGAGCTTCTAATTTTCAACATAAAGCTCCGGAAATAAAAATATCTGTAGTGTACATGTGATATGTCTTTTATTACAAACATACTAGGTGCTTATACATTCAAGACAAAATAAAAAATAAGCAATTTCGCCATTCTATATGTATATCTGCTTTTTTAGTTTAGTCAGTTCAGCTGTTTAAAAAAAACAGCGCTCTAACTCTCCCCTCTGTGTGACTCATTTGAATGTCTTTTCATTCATACAATCATTTGGGCTTCTTGTAAACCTCGGGCGCATGACTCCATCTTCTTCACAGTCTTCTACACTCTTGTCTTCTTTTGGTGGTAATGTTTGAATGAATCACAGACTGTAAATATTAATTAATGCGCGAGTTCGTAAACTGCTTCTTGACCCAGCGCACTAGCCGTTGCAAATTTCTGGAGGAGCGGGGCGCCAGAGCTCATGAGACGAGAGCACACAGACGAGAGAGCACGAGGATGCAGCCATACTCGAGTCGAAACTCTGGATGATTTTGGGTGATTACAGTGTATAGTCTATATTGTTGGATGATAAACAGTGAGAAACGACGTGATAAAAAGCTGAGAATATGTTTGTTTTGATTAAGAATCAGAGTCATTAAAGAGTTTGGAGATTATGAAGAGAACTATTGAATCTCTGTAACATGTTAACAGTTCCCATCTTGGTCAAACCATGTATTTCGTTTTTTTATACTCAAATATTTGTATGTCATATTTATTGTCATTGTGCAGGTGTAAACGTGTAAAAGTAAAAATATCATCTCAAACCTGCACAAACCCACGCACACACACTCTTTTATCATGACTTAAGCGCATTTATAAAATATTATCTAACTGCACTGCCTGGTAATAGGAACATTATGTGTCCAGAAAACACATTTTTGGATTTTCTTATTTATATTTTTAAACTCTTTTTTTGTCTGCCCATAAAGGTTAAAATAATAAATAAATACGTGAAATTAAATAAATTGAGCCTCACGTCTTGGCAGTTTCAACAGAAATGTGGGCTTTAAAGTCCTTTCTTAATGAAAAAATGGAAATCCTTTGTACTATCTTTATCTTCTAGTTCTATAAACTACACGTTATATATAAAGCAAATCTCATAAAATTACCCAGACTTCACAAACAAACAAACAAACTTGGAAATAAGAAAAGAAATTGACAACACTTCATGAAACTTTTAAAGGATAAAAAGAATACAGTAAAACAACAAAACTTTTTTAGAAGTTAAAAAAAGATGAAAAGGACAAAATAAAAACAAGATATAAAACTATTTCAAATACTCTTGAATGAGGATTTTATAGAAGCAGATGTGCATGTGTGCATGTGTGTACTGACCAGGACTGAGGCCCAGGTCCCGGACGAGTACCGGGTTGCAGGCACAGAACCTGTGGCTGAACTTGGTGATGAGCGTCTCCAGGTACTCTCCTCTCTCCTCGGGGGCGTGGATGTGTCTGAAGAAGTCCCGCAGGGCATTGGGGAGGAACTGGTTACTGAAGTTATGGAGGGTCACCAACTCGTCCAGCACATCCCTCCTGCAAACACACAAATACAATATAATGGTGTAATAAAAGGAGAGCTAAGTCTTTTTCTTTTAAATGTTTGTAGTAGATTGACTCTAAATGGTTCTCTATGTGGGTTTTATATCAGTGCAGTTGAACTCAGACCAAAGCACACCAAACTGAATTTGCCATAAAACATCAAACACCAGACTGTGTAGACTGAAGTATTTCAAACAAGAGGCTGTCAACTTTTCATCATTACAAACTGCTGTGAGTAACAAGAGGACTGTTTCATGTTTTTCTACCTCTCATCTAAATAAATCCTCAGCATCTTCCAGTTGAGCCGTCTGGTGTAGAAGATGAATTTGGCCAACTCGGTGGGATGATCGACAAGAATGCCTTTAGACATGAAGTAGCTGATACCCTATACACACACATACAGAGAGAGAGAGAGGGGGGGGGGATAATAAATCTTCAAAAGGATCCATCTTATTGAAACTAATCCAGACGCACAAACTTTGATGTTGAAGTGAAACTCCAGACGCTGAAATCAACGACATCATCAAAAAACATGTCTGGACAGTGACATCATGGTCCAAACATTTGCACAAATACACACATATATAAGTTAGAGGTGGTGTGTGTGTGTGTGCATGCGTGCGTGTGTGTTTTACCTCCTGTGGGTTAGCGTTGAACGTCAGGCTTCCTTCATCCAGCTGCAGGTAAAGTCTCCTGTACGAGAAACCAGCGGGGAGTCTTCTGTTGTAGATGGAGCAGTGTCCCCATGTGGACTTACACAGTCTGCACACACGCGCACACAAAATGAAGGGGAAAACAAATAAAAAAGGAGTCAATAAAACTTGACTTTACATGTGTTGAACAAAGGAACAAAGAAGACAGTTAAAAGAATCAACAGAGTCGTCAAAAAACATGTGATAGATTTTGAATACTTATTAACATCTGTTCGTTTTATTGTGGGATTATTATTTTTATCTGTTGATTTAATTTTGTGTATGAGTGTGTAGCAGCGAGAGACGGGCGTTACCAAACGTTTTAAGGCCGGCTACACAGTGGACGCTTTAAAGAAAGGAGCCACAGGTGAACTCACCCCTGCCACAGGTACTCATCGTTCCCCAGGTCCTGCCACACGCAGCCTGCCAGGCACAGGTCGGTGGCGTTCAGGTACGACAATATGGTGATGCCTAATTCAGGAGGAAGCATCTCTAGATCTATGAAACCGTGCCGCTCTTTACCTGCAGACACACAGAGACAGATACGTTATGTTTGCCATGCCTTTTCGATACTATAGATCACTGCAAAGAGGGTGACTGGCAGCAATATTCAATCTCTCCACGACCTGTCAACCTCCAGGACCCTGAGGCATGCAGGTCAAATTGAGGCTCACCCATCTCTCCCCGGACAAGTACAATTAAGACCTTTCTCCCTGGTGAGAGGCTGTGGCCCATTGGGACCAAAATCCCATGGACCCCTCTGTTACCAGCCTCTTTAGTAATGATTTATATAAAATAATAATGCTACTTCAATACATTAATATCCATTAAAAATGTTCCTTCCATAAAACAAACACACACAGCGGTGTGTTTTGAGGTTGAGGTGAGTTATGCTTAGAGGCGGAGAGAGCAGGAGCGGGGTGAAGAGGGACAGACAGTGAGAGGAGAAATAGACGGGCTGGCGTCTCTAAGTGAGAAACAAAAACGTATTTTAACGCAACATAAACTATACTGATATGAACGATATTGTCTTACCCGATAGGTTGTTTGAAAATATATTGATAAACCTCAAAAACCCAATTGATCGCCCAGCCTTACTCTCCACCTTCCTTTTTACACCAAAGCAGAAGGTGAAGCCGCGCTGCTTACATTAGCTCGCTGAACAAAATGTAACATTGGAACATTTTGACTTTCAGCCAATTGAAAAAGGAGAAGCAGCTAATGTACAGAAGAGGACGCACTCTGTAAAATTGGTGCCTCTGTGTCAACAGGGCCTCATAAAGACAGTAAGACAGTGGATTGAGCAGTACAGTTCAAACACACAGTTAGCAGTATCTGGTTTTGTGTGTTAGCGTGTTCCAACCTCCAATGCGTGTTCTCAGCAGGTGGTAGATGTCCGGGCCGTGACAGTGCGGAGGGGCTCTCCTCGGTGGACCTCCATCCCTCCCTGAGACAGAAATCAAATGAACAAACATAAGGACTTTTTCTTCATCAATTCACACATTCATACATTTCACTTCTAACGGCTGTTTAACACGTGACTACAGACCAGACACACTTAGTAAGTGTGATTATTTGACCTGATAATAAATCAGTTACAGAGACTTGACTCGTAGTTAATCTGACACTTCATAACATTTTGATACATAGTGCTATAACTGGTGTCCATCAGCATATTTTTGTTCTTTGGTACATTTTAATAAGCCATTAACTGATCAACTGCTGCACATCTACATCCTTTGCATTTTCATCCACACCAATAGTCTGATCAGTTTCACTTGTGGCCTTAACCCGAGGCCGACAGCTGGAGTGTTCCACTTATAACGTGCCTGGAAACTGATTCTGGTTTAATTCATGTCAATTTTTGCCCCAAAACACGACTTCTTATGTGATAGGACAAACCAGTTTGAGAATCCAGCAAGGCAACAGAAACGTTAAAGACGATTCGGTCCTTTTCATTCTCATTGAACTCTGACACTGGAGGCAAATTCACAACACAGCACTTGCAAATTCAAACCAGAGAAGTTTTCGGGGTGTGAACACATTTTTCACTCAGACTTTATCGGGAGAGTTTCTACTGCAAGCCGCCTAGATTCTTTGTTTTCACATGAAGTCCGAGTGAGCTGATGTGAGAAAGCAGCAGGATATAATTGGGAGATTTACCTTGAGTGAGTGGGTGGGAGGGGGTTGTGACGTTTATTCCCTGCGATGGGTGCAGACCAGCGATTGTAAGCACGACCTGTACGCTCTCCATGCACGTATCTGAACTGCTGCATTGTTTTCTGTTCATCAGTATGTTCTTGTCCACTTTTTTAAGTTGTTAATGTGATTCTGTCCAACAGGTAGCATTAGCTGTTTTCACATATGCACTCCGGAAAATGTACACACAAACGATTCCCAGTTCCATCTTCACAGTGAAGAATACAGATTATTAATTTATATCTGGTATCAGATCAGATCTGTGTCAGTATTGGCAGCTACCCATAGACCAAGTATTGTATCGGTATGTGACCTCAACAAGTGGGATTGGTGCATCTCTGGTTTCTGGTTACCTGGCTCTCGTCGTCCTCCCTCCCCTCGGTCAGCCAGGTGCTCTGCGAGCTCTTCCTGAAGCTGCTGCTGTTGTCTGGGAGGCAGCCTCCACAGTGCCTGACCCATCTACACAAACACAACAAAATCACATCACTTAATTCATGACAAACAATAACAGTATTTTACCTCACAGCTCAAGTACTACTCAGGATTATAAGTGTAAGTGCTCAGTTTTTATTCTTCACATTACGGATTTAGATACCATGACATGAGTATTCACTGATAAAGAGTAAAACCCTGAGACCAAACATACAATATAAAATAATGTACTATTTTTTAAACAGCTTAACACTATTAACTCTGTATGGATGTTTTAAGATCGCTGTTGTTTTTAAGGCCTGGCTCTGTACATTGAAATAACCTTAACCGAGAAAATATAATAAGCTAACATTAATTCTGCCATTGAATACAGTAGTTGTTGCAGCGACAACTCCCATGATTCCCCGCTAGCCTCGACGTCATCTTTTGTTATTGTTTTGATTGAGAGCTCCCTGGTGGGTAAATATATATATTATTGTATGTTCAAAGGCTTTATATGCGATTTTTTTGATCCAGCAGATGTCGCCCTTGAGCACCAGCATGAAACCAAAACAACTCGCGGTGCATCGTTGTGTTAGCATGCTAATGCTAGCGATCTTTATTATGCTCGTATCTTCACACTGCATGTAAATTTATCCGAAATGACTGTGATCTAGAAACGCAGTTAAGTAATGAGTACAGTATGTTATTCTTCTTTTCTCTAGTCCCTCAATTAAATAACTTTTATTTACGAGGGGAGGAGTCAGCCGGCTGCCGTCCCGGCGATGTAAACAAACTGAAGATAGGACTCTGAAAACTCTGAAAACATCACAGACAGTGGGACTCGGGTGTTACACCCATTGTAGACAGTCATGACTCACAGAGTTATTTTCAGAGGATATACTTGATTTCTATTATATTTAAGTGTGAAAAATCGCATATAAAGCCTTTAAGTAAAAGTTACTTTGTTACTTTTTTTAACAACAGGTCTCTCCTGTGTAGAGCAAAGAGGATACGAGGATTTCAATCTCAAACTAGTGTTTTTTAATTTAGGGCAAATCTTTATAAATTAAAGCACAACAAAAAAATAAAACATGTTGACACATGATATTTAAAACCCTTAGGGTGGTAAATTTGTGTTTACTCAATAACGGATGTAATTTAAAATGTAGCAAAGTACAATACTTAAAACAAAGCCAAGTCAATGCAAGGCCTCTTGAACGCTTAACGAGCTGCTCTGATTGGATACTTTTAAGCAGATGTCAAATGACTTGGAGGTGGACACATCTGGCTGTAGATGTTTTCCCTGATATGTTTATGATTGTGTGCGATCTTGACAAATATTTGCTGTTTGAAATTGTTTTATTTGGTGTCTTTTAATCTTGTCAATTGTGTACATTAGTTAAATTTGTATGTTTGTGCGTTGCTTGTCTGAAACTCTGTTCATTGTGCTGCTGCCTGTCTTGGCCAGGACACTCTTTAAAAAGAGATCTTTTTAATCTTTAAAATACGTTTTTTTCCTGGTAAAATAAAGAAAAAAGAAAAATAAATAAACAAGACTTCATTATTTCAAAACAGCCTTTTCTCTCATTTTTATACAGATATTTTATTTTTATAAAGTTAACTTTATATTAAAACTGAAGGTTTGAAATTTACTTTAGTCTGTAAAACAAAAGTCAATTTAGTAAACAATTGGCAGCTATATTTTGTATTATTTTAATAAACTTTCTACGTGATTTCAGATTGAATCACAAATAAAACATCTTTAGTGGTCCAGATTATAAACTAACCACTGACATACAGTCTGTATTTACTGACACAGTAATACCAGAATGTCCTGGAAGCACTGTGACAGTGATGAGCTTTAACATGAGCTCGGTGTCCGGTGTTTTCTCCGTGCTTTCCCTCTCAGCCTGTCTAACGTCAGCCGTGTTGCATAAACAAATCCATCACACTGTTGTAAACATCAACGCTGGAAAGTGGAGCAAGCAAGCTAGTCTGACGTGTAGTCCCGCCTCCCCGCTAATCCCATTGGTAACACTTATCAGAGCGGTTGTCAAAACGGAACACGATTGGTTGAGCCAGCTGTCATCCCCGAGTTATTTTACAGTTAGCTTACAGAGCTAGTTTAAGTTGAAGAAGACATTGTCAAGCCAAACGGTTTAATATTTTAGCCATAATTGAGTACATTACTTCTGTTTGATGTAAAAGCAAGGTACGGTGTTTCCCGCTGAGAGCCACACAGCGCGGTAACCCGAGCTAACATTACCTACCTGAGTTAAATAATTCCTCTGACAACCCGGCCTGCGCACACGGACAGCTGGAGACTCCGTTTCTCTGCTTTCAAACGAATCCCGCTGACATTTCATTCAGCCGAGTACGAATAAAAACAGAGCAACAGCTCCTGTGTTTCGGGAGGAACCTTTCATACTGTAACACAGTTATCATGTGTTTTCGTCCTCCTCCGCCTCCTCCGGCCGAGTGATGGGAAGATAAAGAACGATTCGACTCTAAGAACCGACTCCTAAAAGTGACTCTAAGAACCGACTCCTGAAAGCGACTCTAAGAACCGCCTACTGAAAGCGACTCTAAGAACCGACTCCTGAAAGCGACTCTAAGAACCATCTACTGAAAGTGGCTCTAAGAACCGAAAAAGCGACTCTAAGAACCATCTACTGAAAGCGACTCTAAGAACCGTCTACTGAAAGCGACTCTAAGAACCGTCTAATGAAAGTGGCTCTAAGAACCGAAAAAGCGACTCTAAGAACTGACTCCTAAAAGCGACTCTAAGAACCGACTCCTAAAAGTGACCGAGTGGAGCCTAAATATTCGTCTTTAAAAAAAGAAATAAAAGTAGTTTGAAGTTTAAGTTTATTTTGAACATGTAAAAAAAAGAGTAAAGAAAACTTAAAATAAGATGAAGAAGAATATGTATGCTACAAACAATGAAAGAACAAGAAGCTCTCAAATACTTTCTACTTCGATTTACACTTCCAAAAAGGAAATTTGTTTAATCCCACCCCTTCTTCATTAGGTCATAACTTTTATATTACTCTTAGTATAAAATTTTATGTTTTTAAATATAAAACTATAAAGTTTACAATATATAGTTACTTTATATTTATACATACACATAGCCTATAGCCTACTTGTATGTAGCCTATAACCTTAAAAAACTTACATATTTACATGTACATCCTTATTTAGAAAACAGAATAAAATAAAATAAAAGAAGACAGAAGGAAAAAAATAAATAATTAAATAAATAAATATGCAAACAATAATCCATGTAAACAAAGCCCTTCATCATCACGGTACCTCGTGAAAATCACATTTTTATAACCATTATTAAACTGCTTTATGTTTGGACTTTGCTTGAGTTCCACGTTTATACTATTACACAGCTTCACTCCCGAGCTCTGTACTTATTTGTTAAATATTCTCTGGACCATGAAGCTCATATATTTAGATGCATCAATGCATTTTATTTTTCTCTGTTTTAAAGTGAAATTTCAGTTGTTTTCTTGAGATATCATTTTATTCATGATGTATCTCTGGATATCAACGCTGGTTTTCGGTGATTAGTTACTTTTGGACACTTTATCAAGAAATGAACTCGTTATCACAGGAAAAGAGCGTTGTTATCCAGAGAAAAGGGATAAATAAGTCAGGATATTTTTTAAACTTCTGATATTCTGAATCAGTGTAGTATAACATTTATGGAAGTATGTCTTCTTAGGGCTTCCATTCAAAACATACCCCCATTTTTTTCCAGAGCATTTTAAAAGCAATAAAAGTATTATTACTTAGGCTATTCATTTCTTAACAAACCAGATTTTTTTGTTTCATTGTATTGCATACCAATTAAGTTGCAAAATTATTATTTCTTTGAGTAGAGTGTTGTTTTTGTTGTACAAATGTATTCTTAAAATATCCTACCTTTTTAATCATTCATTTTATTAGATTAAATGATTATAGGAATTTATATCTTAAATATTATATTTTTAGATAATCAATAACAAGATAATTCAGTGTTGTGAAGATAGATATACTGAATGTATTTGTTGCATATTCATGATATTGCAGTTATACACATGTAAAATAATGTTAAAGGTGTTCATATCAAACTTTGTAAAATTGTAGTGTTCTAGAAATAACATAATACAAAATAATTTAACATATATCTGTGCGTAGGCCTACATAAAGGTTTTTAAGTAAAAACACTGATTCACTTTACAGAATTATAAAAACAAGAAGTCGTGTTGAATGGAGAGCTATTTGGGAGCTAAAAGAGTCGGTTCCTTTTGCTGGGCTGAGCCAAAACATCCGAATCACTCACAAGAGCCTAAATTCCCATCTCTGCTCCTGTCAACTCTCTGATACGCCCCCTTCCTCTCACCCTCTCTTTACGCAGGCAGATGCATCAAATTATATTACTTTTTTAATATTATTTTTTTAACGTGTTCATTTTCTTCGTGGAAACACTATAGACTGTAAATATTAGGGAAACACGAGCTGGGAGATCTGGGAAACCTGAAACAAAAAGTATAAGCAGCCTGTCTGCTTGTAACGTCAGTGACGTCGGCTCGTTAGGAATCTCCACGTCATGTGCGTAACAGCCAATCATGCTCCGTGCTGTTGATCACCCGGGAGAAACAAAACCAGCTAAGCAGGAAGCGTTAGCTTTAGAGAAACAATTTAGAGCGATTTTCACCTTTTAGAGGAATTAAGATTAGTACCTTAAAGATGTTTTAAGTAAGTTAGCTTTAAAGTAGCTCGGAGTGAGTCGTTATTTCACGTCTTCTACCTCATTTGTGTGGCCGCAGGTAAGCGCTAACGCTGATTCCGGTGTTTTGGTTTAACGAGTTACCGTGTTAACTGGCGACTTTCAGTCAGATACGTTCCCTTGGTTGCAGTTTTACAGTACATGTTGAAGACGTAAAGCGTCGTAACAAATGCCTGTCCAAATATTTATATATATACTGTATATATTTTTAATAATAAACTAAACAAAGAGACATTCGCGAGGACACTTTACGCTTTCAACACTTGTAACTATGGTAACCATTGGCATTCGGCTAAAAGTCTCCAGTTAACACGGTCACTTAATTAACAGAAACACCGGTTATCAGCATAATGTGACCTTACAACTAATATTTTTCTACAGTATATCGATGACCGAAAATGTTGAAAGATTTCAACATTTAAAGGTAAAGATGCTGTCCACCGGAGATGTCCAAGGTTGTCTCCGTAAACTAGAGACTCTCCTGCGAGTGATAAAATACCCAGGACAGGTCGACTACAACAGGTAGGTCATGACACAGCCACTGTTTCTGATTATAACACTGTTACAACCATAGACTGTAGATATTAAGGTTACAACACACTGCAAACAGCAAGACAACCTATATAAGCCCAGGCAAACTGCTTTTAGGGAGCTCTAAAACCAGTCACAAAATACCGATTTGTTTTGGTGATAGAGCTCCTGCAACACCAGAAGTTAATATTTACCTTACAGTTTGTATAATGTTACATAAAGTTAGAACAAGAGCCAATCCAGACTTCAGCCTACTCTGTTATAAAGACATGATAAGACACTTTATTGATGGCTCACTGAGTAAAATTCACCTGTTACAACATGTCAAGTTGTAGAGTAAAGGAAAGAGAAATATAATTAGATACAAATACAAACAACAGGGATAACAGCATTTATACAAACTGTCTGCTGTCACCTTCCATTTGTTCAGATAGGAATTTGGATTGAATATTTTATTATACTTATTGTACAATGAAATGATTGATTTTTACTAGAATCATATTGGGAGTTTTTTATTCTGGTATTCGAGACAACCCTAACCCCATTTAAGAACAACATCACTGCCTTTTAACACTAAAATTAAACAAAGTCACAGTTTAAGGGACCTTTCCAAACATTTTCTTCCCATCTATACCACAGGTAAGTACTGCTCTTAAAGTTTGCTCTGATCTTTTAAATAAAGAAACCTAACTTGTCCAATTAGAGTCCCATTGCCCCCCAACAAATAGCTGTTGTAATGTGGCCTGTCCACCACAAGGTGTCAGTATATTCCACTCCTGCTCTTAGATCCAGATCCAGACTCGCCCTCATTCATACTTCATTTAACTTTATTCAAACAGAAATATCACTTTGACATTTTTGACAACAAGACACAGTTTTGATTTGTTTGCTTTTAATGTATGCGACATAACCAAGTTTTTCTGTATCTTATCCTGTGTATGTGAACAACAATCATATTTATTTATGTTAATAGTTTCTAAAATGTTGATCACAGTAAATTGCCAAAGAGCTTATAAGAGTCTGAATAAGATTGGTGGGTTATTGCCAAGTAGATTTACACTTACACAGAATAAGAAATAAAGAGCAAGTAAACAGCAGATCTCCCCTGTCAAAAACCCCAAATAAAAAAGACAATAAAACACAAAGAACATGATGTATTTTTGAATACATTTATATTTTGAATCTTTATTGAGATTGATGAGTTAAAAATGAGAAATGACCTCGTCCTTTTGAGAAGCAGCTGCCACTCTCTTCCTCAACACAACTTTGTGTAATTTTGATTCAAGATAAGCAGTGACAGAAATATGTAGACATAAGGTATTGTTGTTCTTATTGCACCTTTTTGTTTGCTCCTGCAGCCTGTCCAAAGGAGACCCCTCTGCTTTCCTTCCCATCGTGAGCTTCACCCTCACCTCCTTCTCTCCACCTTTCGCCGAGCAGCTGACGGCGGCAGGATTTGAGTTGACGGGCAAAACAGACCTCCGCTTCACCGACACTTTTTACAAGGTAACACGCACGCTGAGCGCCATGTTTCTTTACATTCCATTCAATTTTCTTTCACTTATCTTGGGCCAGGTGGCGGTGGCTGCCCTAGTTGTCCCTCAGCAACATTTTGTAGCTCCTCCAGGGGGATCCTGAGGTGCTCCCAGGCCAGAAGGGATATATAATCCATCGAGCACGTTCTTGGTCTCCTCCCAGTTCTACATGCCCAGAAGACTTTCAAAGGAAGGCACCCAGAAGGCATCACATACCCGAACCACCTTTACTGGCCCCTTCCAATGCGAAGGAGCTGCAGCTCTTCTCTGTGCTCCTTCCGGATATCTGAGCTCCTCACCCTACCTCTATGGCTCAGCCCAGCCCTCCTCTGGAAGAAACTTATTTCAGCCGCTTTTATTCACTATCTTATTCTTTCATCACTACCCATAGCTCATGAGTATAGGTAAGGATTGAAATGTAGATCAACCGGTAAATTGAAAGCTTTGCCTTTCGACTCAGCTCCCTCTTCATAACGACGGTCTGGCACAATACTGCTGACGCTGTCAGACATACAACCATTGCCTCAGACTTGGAGGTGCTGACCCTCATCCCGACTTCTTCTGCCTCGGCTGCAAACCGCCCCAAGGCCTGCTGGAGGTCCCAGATTGAAGAAGACAACTCTGAACAACATCATCTGCATAAAGCAGAGATACATTTCCGAACTCCCCAAACTGGAAACCCTCCACTGTTTCTCTACCTCACTGTAAATCTAGCAGTCTGTAGTGGTTGTTAACGTGTGTGTGTGTGTGTGCGTGTGCGTGTGCGTGTGCGTGTGCGTGTGCGTGTGCGTGTGCGTGTGCGTGTGTGTTCTGCTGTGTTTGTGTGTAGGTGCTGAGAGATATCTTCCACTATAAGCCCGTCCTGACCAAGCAGCAGTTCCTGCAGTGGGGTTTCTCTCAGAGGAAAATCTCTGTGGTGTGTGACGTCATTAACTTTGTGCAGCAGAAACACAACCAGCTGAAGAAGGTTTGAATAATGTCACTTCTTCTTCATTAAAGTTGTTATTTGATCTCTACCATCAGAGGACTTCCTGTTTCTGTATGAAACAACAGTCCGAGATCAAAGAATCACATCTGCTGTCTTTGCATGTTTGTATTTTTGCTATTGTACTTTAAACATAATAATAGAACTTAATGTTCAAAATTAATGGATTTAAGAAAATTAAAAGAGGAAATCCACGTATAAATTTAAATATTGCACCCATTATTTTAGTGATATTTTTTCTGGAATGTATCTGTCATGTAGAAAAGGGTCATATTTGTATTCTACACATCATTTTTAAATGTGCAATAACATATATGGCAGTAAATATTTACTTTGTTTATTATGTAACTAACTTTTGTCAGGCCCCGTGTCCACCTAGCGTTGTTTTCAATGAGCAGACAGCGTGCGCAGCAGAAAGCAGCCGCCTGGAGAAAAGGCGGCTGCTTAGTTTTACCCGTTTTGCCCGTAGTTTTACCGCCTACGGATCATGTCTTGTACCCACATCCTCTTTGTGTTTGATCGAGAAATAAACAATCTGAAATAAAAAACATACAGTAAAAAGTAACAGAGCAGTGTCAGTCAATCAGCTGCCGTTGTCAGCTGACTGTTGCCATGGACAGATGTGCAGCGCTTTTCTTCTCAGCGCACAAATGCTTCGTGCTAATGCCCCCCGAGTGCACAACCAGCGCTTTTCTGGTACGATAAAACGCTAGGTGGAGCTTTAAGGGGGCCTTAAAGTGTTGTTGTTGAGGGGATCAACTGCGAGTTGAACCTTCACACTGTTTCATCATCATCATCATCATCACCATCTCTATTGCCAGCCTCAGGAGTCCATTAGAAAACATTTAAAAGACAAGCAAAATAAAAAACACAGGGTAAAAACACATACAGACAAAACATCACCAATATTCTGAAAGACAACTGTACAAGGATGACTGGTATCGCACGTGTTTATTTAGCTGCTGTCACAAGTAAATGACTTTTTCTTAACTTCATTTCTGTTAAAAAAACAAAACAGTTTCGCTCCATCCTCATCACCAGCTCATCTCTCCATTATCACTACCTGCCTCCTCATCCTGTATTCATTGTGTCTTTATCCGCCCCTCCATCCATTATGTTTTTATCCTCCCTTCTCCCCTCTCTGTCCACCTGGCACTTTGACATTACCCCTTCATGATCCAACCTTTCAACATGTGTGTTTTCTTGTTTTTTTGTAGCCCAGAGTCAGATGTCCGGCCCAGAACAAGGAGGGCAGGCCGGACGGCAGAGGAGAAGTTCAGCCCACACTAATCGTAAGTGGAGTGTAGAAGGTTGCTTTCTTAAATCAGTGCTTTAATCAGGTGAGAAGAGTCAGACAGGTCGTGTATTAGACTTCTTAATCAGTGAGCTAAGTTCATTTTCTTCAATTTAATGCCTTTGTGTTTGTTTTTCAGGCGCCTGATCAGCCACTCGTAGTGAATCACACAGAATATCAATCCATCTTTCATGCAGAAAGGTTCTCCTCCAGTTCTCCTGGAAACATGATCACAGAGGAGGAGGCAGATGAGGAGGAAGAGGAGGAGGAAGATGAGCAGGAGGGCGACCGCCTTCAGGTGAGTCTCTCTATCAGGCAAATACAGTGACGGGCCTGATGAAGGCCTTATTCATTACCTCAATCTCTGCAAACACAGCGACATCTGGTGGCTGTTAAAGGTATAGCAGTTCTCAGCACCACACTGCACTTTAATAAATTAAGAAAACGTTTCACTTTCATTATTGTAAAGAGAATTCTAGAGCCAGATTGTTCCAAAACGACAGCACAGAAATAACACAACAAAGTCAAATATAAGTGAAATCCCCCCAAAAAAGTGGATCGGTGTGTCTCTGATTTCTTAGCTGTTAAACTTTCTAAATTGTGAAAATGAATGAAGCTTTTTGGAAAGCAGTGATTTTTAAAAGCTCCAGACGTCATGAAACATTTTTTTATTTTCTCTATTTTACACAAAACCAGACAGAATGGGTGGAAAGAAAGATTTTAGAGCTTTTGTATCATCTGCCCATCTCTAGTTATTAAATTGAATTACCTTAAAATATTTGGATCAAAAAAGATTTCAATAAAACAAGATGTTTAGTTCCTCTTGGTTAAAAAATTAACATGGAGGAGATGATCATCTTTGATGGATAGCCAACCATATTTTAAGGAGCAATATATTAAATATCAACTGAATGAAATAATAAAGTGATCTTACTATATGATCAGACATTAAGTAAACATGCTGTGTTGAAGTGCTGGCTTCTCTGACAACAATGCAGCAGCCAGTATGTCCTCCTCCTAACTTTAGATTCTGGTCCTGAATGCTCTGGATTTGTTTGGACCAGAGAAGGAAGGCGGTTTTAAGGAACCCCGACACAACGGTTTTGGGCGCCCCTCAGATTGCCAGGCAAACAACAAACCAACAGGTGTTGCAGCAATGAAAGCGGGCAAGCAAAATGGTTCAGATAGAAGTGATTCTACCCTACCTAAAAAGCCTCGGTATTTCCCTGCTCTCGCCCCTATGACAACTGGGATTGGCTCCAGCCCCCTGCGACCATTAAAGGGAAAAGCGATATAGATAATGGATGGATGGATGGATCTGGCATCACATTAAAAATGAGCATATCGTTTTCCCAAAACAGTGAAATATTTCATTTCAACATTTGTAATGTTGTCTTTGAGCTATTTTCAGTGAAATATGGGGCATTACTGTTTTGCATATCATCACATTCTGTTTTTATTTACATATTACTCTTCTGGATGTAAAATCAGTCTGGTCTGTGTCTCAGTCTCACTCAGAGCTAGAGGGACGACTCTCAGCTCTGGAGGCCCAGCTACAGAGTCTGCAGCCTGGACTGGACCGGATCAGAGTCCTGGAGAGACGCCTGGAAGACCTGGAGAGACGGAGACACACAGATAAGGTTCAGCACTCACTCTTTATCATCAGTTATTTCCCTCATCAGTCAGACAGCAGAGGAAATCTTCTTTATGAAATGTTTCTCACAGAGTGAAGGTGACGTGGTGATCATCTCCAGAGAGAGCTGGGAGAACCTGATGAGCAGAGTCGTTCTTCTGGAAACTCAATCAGAACTTAGAGACACACAGGTACCTCACCTTCATGTATCTCTTTACTTATACTGACTGTATACAAACCTAATCATGGGAACATGTTCAGGTATGTTCTGATTACAAACTTTTAAGATTCAAATCTGAGCGAGAGCAACAGTTTCTACCTCAGATGAAGAAAAACCATTCAGTTGTTGCAGAAGTTAAACTACACAATCAGGGCATTTAGAAAATATATAAACGAAGTAAGCTTTTTTACACACGCATAGTTGGTAACCTGCTTTGAAAAAAGACCAAACGTACAGAAATATAATCATTAAAGGTGAGATGGCTACACGAGCCACACAGATACAAACATGTAAACAATTCCAACACACTTTCTCCAGATTAAATACTAAAACACTCTGTGCTTCGACAACATGAAGGGTGATTAATAAAATGCCTGATTAGTCTCCATGATTCATATTCTGCTACTTAACATGAACAAATCAAATCAAATCATACCATTAAAAACAAGACATGCTGCTTTCTGGACACACAGCAATTATTGTTATTACAGTTAAACAATAGTGGTCAAATGTTTGACAATCGGAGGCGGGGTGATTCTGTAGAGTTCTTAATATTTAAACCCAACAACCCCAAACAAATACAACCCTCCCTGTGTACATTCCTACACTTAAAATAATTTCCCAAGAATGAGGAAACCTTTCTTGTTTCTGGTAAAGGTGTGGCAATTGAAAAGAAGTTCCACCTCAGAGATAACTGACTAATACGAGCCTCATTGTTTAGAAGGTTTGGAAGTTCATTCCTCTTGCAAGCTAAGAGGGGAGAGAGAAGAAAAAACCTTCTCTATGTTCTTCTAATAATAATAATAACTTAATATCTATAGCACCTCTAAAAAACACACGTTTACAAAGTGCTTTGACGTACAGCAAATGCATAAAAAGAACAAAGCAAAAAGAATCCAAACAGAAAAAAAGACAATACAAAAACCTCTTTAACCCAACCAGCACAAGATGCACCAAGATGGTGATATTTATACTCTGAGCAGAGAAGAGGGAGGTGATTACACACCTTCCCCCCCGTTTGTCTCAAAGAAAGTGTCTGCATGAAGCACAAAACTAAGGGAAGGGTTCCCACCCGTCCTGGAAAACCTGGAAAACAGTTGACTAATTTTCCAGTACTGGAAAATCAGAGAAAAAGTCAAATGCCCTGGAAAATCACATGTTGTCCTGGAAAATTATTCCAACACTCTCCTACAGGGTTTGACATTTTCATCGCCATACGTTAATAAAAGTATCTATTTATTGCATAATCCACAACGCAGATTGAATTGAAGTCTATTGATAGTGTAATGGCTCCGCCTCCCCCTCGTGTCTAAAGCAGATATTTATTCACAATTTAGTTGAGAGGATGGAGGTAGACTTGTGTTTTCTCCTTGGTTTGAGGTCAGCACATTAACAGTAGTTAGTTAACGTTATTGATGACGTGCTAGCTTGCACTGAATCTTCCTCTCTAGTCGCTTTTTCTTACTAACCTAGCTGCTGTCTCACTTCCATGACTTTGTGCTTGACAAAAGTGATAGTGAAAATACAACTCATTTCATACGTTTAATAAATGCCAATTGCCAATGTTTATAAACTGCAGATTGGAAAAGATAACCGCCTCACATGTGAAAAAATGCGTTCATATGCACAATGAATAGGTACCCTACTGTGTGAGTCAAACACGGGCTGAATACTGGCTAATGGTCCTTTTACTTTGCTAGCATTGTCTCTTCAAATGCAAAACTGCGTTGTTAAGGGTAAAAAATGGACCATAACATGATATTAAATGTTAAACCTTTGAAGCGGTAGCTCACAGTGGATGTGATTAGCCTTGTTAAAGAGTACATTTAATATTGGTGTGGCACGATCACAGACTGTCATACCAACTCGATCATCGCTGAAAATGTCCTGGACAAGTCCTGGAAAATGATCTCTGGAAAAGAGATGTAAGGGAGTACATATATAATAATAATAATATGTGTGTGGGTGTGAGATGTGTGAGCATTCAAAGTTCATCATGAGACGATACACAGTGTCCTGCAAGCAGACAATGTGGTGGAACCGGTAGCTGGCGTTTGTAGGTGAAGTATTGCAGAACTATGCAGACACACCAACACACAAGTATGTAGTGTTCATGACAGCATAGGCCACTACAACGTAGAGTCAATGCAGAATTATAAGTCAACCCTTTCCTTTACCCTGATTAAATAGTCTCCAGAAGATTCCCTCTAGGTTTGTCTGAAAAGATGTCCTGACCTTCTTGTTTCTATTTTTGAGAATTTGTCATTAGTATTCTGTTTTCAGAGGGAGAAATCAAAAGTGAAAATGAAAACTCTAAATCCCCTCTGGCCCACTGCAGCACCACCCACAGTACATTCAGCTCACCTCCTGTTTGTTAGAAAGAGACGTCACATCGAGCTAATAACAAAACGCCATTTCTGCCCTGAATGGGACAAACCCAGTTTAATGAAAAGTACATGTTAGTGAGGAACAGAGAAACATGGAGGAGCTTCTTCATCACACATACCCAGCTGTAAACTCAGATTATATGTAGAAACGTCAAATGTTACAAATGTAGTGAAGATTATTCTAGCACTGATCCATTTCTCAGACTGATCTCTGTTTCTGTCCTGTCTCTCTCAGCTCAGTGTCCCACCGCCGTGTGCGTCCTCGTCCTCCGCCTTCTCCAACATGTCTGATGCCTCAAAGGTGAGCTGAACACTCTGCTCTCCGACTGTCCAATCATTTCATGACGTCCTGTCCGATCAACAACATGCAAATTTGGCAGTAAGTTTGCTATGTCAGATTAGTCATGCTTACTAAATTATCAAATGTCATTCAGTATTTGTTCAAGCTTCTGATTTTGTCTTCTTTGTAGCGTAATTAAATGATTATGATGTTATATCTTTATTTAACCCGGATTTAAGAAGGGGCACCACTTCCTGTTAAAGGAAGAAATTAACTTTAATGGTATAAGTTAATTAATTAATCAGTCAGTTTCATATCTTGAAAGAAGTAAGTTCTGGAAATGTTAAACCAGAAAACACACAGACAAAGTCCTGAATTTTATGTGTAAAATTTAATATAAAAAGGGGTAAACAATAATGTATAGATGAAACAGATAAAGAATATGATTATTATGATCAGGATAATGCAATTATAATGTATGGTGACATTATATATTTAGTAATGAGATAAGACGCGGTATTGTTTGAATGACTTAATCAGAAAATGGTCAAAAAGAAAAAGTTGATAAAGGTATTTTGGGATTCTATTTGGATTTAAAGGAGGGCTCTGAATAGACACGACTCAAGACTCAATCTTCCAACACCCCTTGCCACCAGCAGTCTTACTGTGAGATGTGTTCAATTGAACTCCGCCGGCTGGTCCCATGCTTCAGTCTCTGGCAAGCGGTTCTTTTCAGGCCCAGAGAGGTCCACGGGCCAGATTAGATGCCTTGACACCTTGGTCGGAGTGTGCAGCTGGGATGGAGATTGTACGTCGGTTCAGCTGTCGTCTCAGAAGCTCCAAGAGGATCCAACAGGAAAAATATGAAAGAGTCTTTTGATACGTCGATTTCCAATTCAGATTAACCGGATGGCCATCTTGATGAATCCAAATTAAGGAATTGGCTTTCAAAATTGAAGAGCAAAGACTTTGGAGAAGAAAGTTCAAAAACCTTGCTTGAACCAGAAAGAATTGATGTTCCAAAAATTGTGCGTGAAAAAGAAAGCTCGGCAGAGACTCGTCTCTACGGCACAAACTTAAAAGAAGTGATTCGGACCGAAGTCCGAAGAGAAGCGAGCAAGCGCTGAAGCTCTAAACTTCAAGAAACCAAAACTAAAAAGAACCCAAAGATCTGAGCTCAGTGTGAACTCTTATCTGCTGGCTGAGAGGAGGGGGGTCTGCAGGCAAAGAGGGGTGCCGCCCACGGGTGACTCCCATTCTGACCGGAGGACAATTGTTCAAACTAAACCGAGTTTACTCAATAAGATTAAGAATAAGAATCCAAACATATATACGTCACCATACATTCATTTCGATATTATTTCTATCAGATCCACGTTGATGTAGGTTCACGTCATATATTTAGACAAACATTTCTATCAGATTCATGTTGAGATGAAAATCACACCACCTGGGAACATCCTCAATTAATCCCAGCCTGTAGGTGAACAAAAACATGTTCTACAGTCAGCATTCTTAATAAGACATATTAATAAAGTAGGAAAAGAAATTGGTGTCTTTAAATAACACCTTCTATAGCTAATATCAAAGAGTATGCTTTATAACACATCTAAATGTATAATTATGAAGGTTACGTGGCTGCTGATAACAGCTACATCTTCTTCAAACAGATTATACAAATGTTATTATCATGATTCATCATGAAACAAACTTGAGCTTGTGTTTTTTTTCTGTAACACATAACGCTGTGTTTGACTATTGGACTAACAGATAAATGTGTCTGATTTATGTAACCAATTGTTAAGAAAGGAAACGTGTTATCTTTGCGTGTGTAACACTTTGAGGCTTTTTATTTAACCGCGGTGAAACTTTCTATAGTCCACATTGAAAATGCTAAGTTTGGGAGTTTAATGTTTTAACCTCCTTTCTTTTGTTGTCTGTTAATATCCAGGAGGATCTGAAAGAGAGGCTGGAGAGGATAACAAACATGTACGTTCCTTTTAATTTCTACATAGTTAGTCTTTTCTTTTCTACAAAACCTCAGGGAGAGCCTCTGGATGAGGAGAAAATCAATAATACAAAAATAAATAAATCATGATATCACAAAAAAACAGGTTTATAAAGTTGTCCATATAGTTTCTGACACAAGGTGTGTGTGTGTGTGTGTGTGTGTGTGTGTGTGTGTGTGTGTGTGTGTGTGTGTGTGTGTGTGTGTGTGTGTAGGATGAAGAGCACCTCCAGCCTGCTGAAGAACTCTGAATCCTCTACAACAGACTGCAAATAATCTAATATAAATAATCATTGTATCCATTGTAAATGTATCCATCCGCCTGTTTTTGGTGTTTTATGATTATAAACTTGGTAATAAACTGGACAAACGTGATTCTAACTTCTAAAGAACAAATATTGTTTTTGCTGTGACAGGAAGACAGGAAAATGTTGGGAGAAGAGAGTGGGGGGATGACATGCAGCAATGGGCCAAGGTACGGATTTGAACAAACAGCCACTGCGACGAGGGCATGTGACATAACCACTAGGCCATCCAGCGCACAAGTCTTTGTGATGCTTTTAAACTGAGAGGATATTACTTGACAATCATCTGCGACAGGTTGAGCAATCTGATTTAAGTCAATCCCAGCTCCATGGACACCTCTTCAGTGGCATTTGTACCTACACATGGTCCTATTTCTCAGTCTATAAAATGAGTGAGCAAACATTGAGTGAAGGTGGCGTGGTGATCATCTCCAGAGAGAGCTGGGAGAACCTGATGAGCAGAGTCGTTCTTCTGGAAACTCAATCAGAACTTAGAGACACACAGGTACCTCACCTTCATGTATCTCTTTACTTATACTGACTGTATACAAACCTAATCATGGGAACATGTTCAGGTATGTTCTGATTACAAACTTTTAAGATTCAAATCTGAGCGAGAGCAACAGTTTCTACCTCAGATGAAGAAAAACCATTCAGTTGTTGCAGAAGTTAAACTACACAATCAGGGCATTTAGCAAATATATAAACGAAGTAAGCTTTTTTACACACGCATAGTTGGTAACCTGCTTTGAAAAAAGACCAAACGTACAGAAATATAATCATTAAAGGTGAGATGGCTACACGAGCCACACAGATACAAACATGTAAACAATTCCAACACACTTTCTCCAGATTAAATACTAAAACACTCTGTGCTTCGACAACATGAAGGGTGATTAATAAAATGCCTGATTAGTCTCCATGATTCATATTCTGCTACTTAACATGAACAAATCAAATCAAATCATACCATTAAAAACAAGACATGCTGCTTTCTGGACACACAGCAATTATTGTTATTACAATTAAACAATAGTGGTCAAATGTTTGACAATCGGAGGCGGGGTGATTCTGTAGAGTTCTTAATATTTAAACCCAACAACCCCAAACAAATACAACCCTCCCTGTGTACATTCCTACACTTAAAATAATTTCCCAAGAATGAGGAAACCTTTCTTGTTTCTGGTAAAGGTGTGGCAATTGAAAAGAAGTTCCACCTCAGAGATAATTGACTGATACGGGTAAAGCCTCATTGTTTCCTGGGAAGGTTTGGAAGTTCATTCCTCTTGCAAGCTAAGAGGGGAGAGAGAAGAAAAACCTTCTCTATGTTCTTCTAATAATAATAATAACTTAATATCTATAGCACCTCTAAAAAACACACGTTTACAAAGTGCTTTGATGTACAGCAAATGCATAAAAAGAACAAAGCAAAAAGAATCCAAACAGAAAAAAAGACAATACAAAAACCTCTTTAACCCAACCAGCACAAGATGCACCAAGATGGTGATATTTATACTCTGAGCAGAGAAGAGGGAGGTGATTACACACCTTTCCCCCCGTTTGTCTCAAAGAAAGTGTCTGCATGAAACACAAAACTAAGGGAAGGGTTCCCACCCGTCCTGGAAAACCTGGAAAACAGTTGACTAATTTTCCAGTACTGGAAAATCAGAGAAAAAGTCAAATGCCCTGGAAAATCACATGTTGTCCTGGAAAATTATTCCAACACTCTCCTACAGGGTTTGACATTTTCATCACCATACGTTAATAAAAGTATCTATTTGTTGCATAATCCACACTAATAATAATAATAATAATATGTGTGTGGGTGTGAGATGTGTGAGCATTCAAAGTTCATCATGAGACGATACACAGTGTCCTGCAAGCAGACAATGTGGTGGAACCGGTAGCTGGCGTTTGTAGGTGAAGTATTGCAGAACTATGCAGACACACCAACACACAAGTATGTAGTGTTCATGACAGCATAGGCCACTACGACGTAGAGTCAATGCAGAATTATAAGTCAACCCTTTCCTTTACCCTGATTAAATAGTCTCCAGAAGATTCCCTCTAGGTTTGTCTGAAAAGATGTCCTGACCTTCTTGTTTCTATTTTTGAGAATTTGTCATTAGTATTCTGTTTTCAGAGGGAGAAATCAAAAGTGAAAATGAAAACTCTAAATCCCCTCTGGCCCACTGCAGCACCACCCACAGTACATTCAGCTCACCTCCTGTTTGTTAGAAAGAGACGTCACATCGAGCTAATAACAAAACGCCATTTCTGCCCTGAATGGGACAAACCCAGTTTAATGAAAAGTACATGTTAGTGAGGAACAGAGAAACATGGAGGAGCTTCTTCATCACACATACCCAGCTGTAAACTCAGATTATATGTAGAAACGTCAAATGTTACAAATGTAGTGAAGATTATTCTAGCACTGATCCATTTCTCAGACTGATCTCTGTTTCTGTCCTGTCTCTCTCAGCTCAGTGTCCCACCGCCGTGTGCGTCCTCGTCCTCCGCCTTCTCCAACATGTCTGATGCCTCAAAGGTGAGCTGAACACTCTGCTCTCCGACTGTCCAATCATTTCATGACATCCTGTCCGATCAACAACAGGCAAATTTGGCAGTAAGTTTGCTATGTCAGATTAATCATGCTTACTAAATTATCAAATGTCATTCAGTATTTGTTCAAGCTTCTGATTTTGTCTTCTTTGTAGCGTAATTAAATGATTATGATGTTATATCTTTATTTAACCCGGATTTAAGAAGGGGCACCACTTCCTGTTAAAGGAAGAAATTAACTTTAATGGTATAAGTTAATTAATTAATCAGTCAGTTTCATATCTTGAAAGAAGTAAGTTCTGGAAATGTTAAACCAGAAAACACACAAAGTCCTGAATTTTATGTGTAAAATTTAATATAAAAAGGGGTAAACAATAATGTATAGATGAAACATAAAGAATATGATTATTATGATCAGGATAATGCAATTATAATGTATGGTGACATTATATATTTAGTAATGAGATAAGACACGGTATTGTTTGAATGACTTAATCAGAAAATGGTCAAAAAGAAAAAGTTGATAAAGGAATTTTGGGATTCTATTTGGATTTAAAGGAGGGCTCTGAATAGACACAACTCAAGACTCAATCTTCCAACACCCCTTGCCACCAGCAGTCTTACTGTGAGATGTGTTCAATTGAACTCCGCCGGCTGGTCCCATGCTTCAGTCTCTGGCAAGCGGTTCTTTTCAGGCCCAGAGAGGTCCACGGGCCAGATTAGATGCCTTGACACCTTAGTCGGAGTGTGCAGCTGGGATGGAGATTGTACGTCGGTTCAGCTGTCGTCTCAGAAGCTCCAAGAGGATCCAACAGGAAAAATATGAAAGAGTCTTTTGATACGTCGATTTCCAATTCAGATTAACCGGATGGCCATCTTGATGAATCCAAATTAAGGAATTGGCTTTCAAAATTGAAGAGCAAAGACTTTGGAGAAGAAAGTTCAAAAACCTTGCTTGAGCCAGAAAGAATTGATGTTCCAAAAATTGTGCGTGAAAAAGAAAGTTCGGCAGAGACTCGTCTCTACGGCACAAACTTAAAAGAAGTGATTCGGACCGAAGTCCGAAGAGAAGCGAGCAAGCGCTGAAGCTCTAAACTTCAAGAAACCAAAACTAAAAAGAACCCAAAGATCTGAGCTCAGTGTGAACTCTTATCTGCTGGCTGAGAGGAGGGGGGTCTGCAGGCAAAGAGGGGTGCCGCCCACGGGTGACTCCCATTCTGACCGGAGGACAATTGTTCAAACTAAACCGAGTTTACTCAATAAGATTAAGAATAAGAATCAAAACATATATACGTCACCATACATTCATTTCGATATTATTTCTATCAGATCCACGTTGATGTAGGTTCACGTCATATATTTAGACAAACATTTCTATCAGATTCATGTTGAGATGAAAATCACACCACCTGGGAACATCCTCAATTAATCCCAGCCTGTAGGTGAACAAAAACATGTTCTACAGTCAGCATTCTTAATAAGACATATTAATAAAGTAGGAAAAGAAATTGGTGTCTTTAAATAACACCTTCTATAGCTAATATCAAAGAGTATGCTTTATAACACATCTAAATGTATAATTATGAAGGTTACGTGGCTGCTGATAACAGCTACATCTTCTTCAAACAGATTATACAAATGTTATTATCATGATTCATCATGAAACAAACTTGAGCTTGTGTTTTTTTTCTGTAACACATAACGCTGTGTTTGACTATTGGACTAACAGATAAATGTGTCTGATTTATGTAACCAATTGTTAAGAAAGGAAACGTGTTATCTTTGCGTGTGTAACACTTTGAGGCTTTTTATTTAACCGCGGTGAAACTTTCTATAGTCCACATTGAAAATGCTAAGTTTGGGAGTTTAATGTTTTAACCTCCTTTCTTTTGTTGTCTGTTAATATCCAGGAGGATCTGAAAGAGAGGCTGGAGAGGAAAACAAACATGTACGTTCCTTTTAATTTGTACATACTTAGTCTTTTCTTTTCTACAAAACCTCAGGGAGAGCCTCTGGATGAGGAGAAAATCAATAATACAAAAATAAATAAATCATGATATCACAAAAAAACAGGTTTATAAAGTTGTCCATATAGTTTCTGACACAAGGTGTGTGTGTGTGTGTGTGTGTGTGTGTGTGTGTGTGTGTGTGTGTGTGTGTGTGTGTGTGTGTGTGTGTGTGTGTGTGTGTGTGTGTGTGTGTGTGTGTGTGTGTGTGTGTGTGTGTGTGTGTGTGTGTGTAGGATGAAGAGCACCTCCAGCCTGCTGAAGAACTCTGAATCCTCTACAACAGACTGCAAATAATCTAATATAAATAATCATTGTATCCATTGTAAATGTATCCATCCGCCTGTTTTTGGTGTTTTATGATTATAAACTTGGTAATAAACTGGACAAACGTGATTCTAACTTCTAAAGAACAAATATTGTTTTTGCTGTGACAGGAAGACAGGAAAATGTTGGGAGGAGAGAGTGGGGGGATGACATGCAGCAATGGGCCAAGGTACGGATTTGAACAAACAGCCACTGCGACGAGGGCATGTGACATAACCACTAGGCCATCCAGCGCCCAAGTCTTTGTGATGCTTTTAAACTGAGAGGATATTACTTGACAATCATCTGCAACAGGTTGAGCAATCTGATTTAAGTCAGTCCCAGCTCCATGGACACCTCTTCAGTGGCATTTGTACCTACACACGGTCCTATTTCTCAGTCTATAAAATGAGTGAGCAAACATTGGCACATATTGAATTGTGACCCTCACCTCGCAGGTGCTTTTAAAACCCCACCTTGATGTTTTTTTAAAGGAGGTCTTCTAACTTACTTAATCTCTGAGTTATGTAGGCGGCAGTAGCTCAGTCCATAGGGACTTGGGTTGGGAACCGGAGGGGCGCCGCTTCAAGTCCAGGTGTGGATAATTAATAAAGAAGTTGGTCTGGTAGGTAGGTACCAGGGCACCGAACCACCAACTGCTCTAGTGCGCTCAGTGTGTATCATCTCTCTGTTAATGCATGTCCATGTGTGTGAGAAGCATGTCTCTCAATAATAAAGTATCAAATCTGAATTTATAAAGTATATCAAATAAAAAATAAAAGTCAGATCTGCTTAAGAAGCCTAAACATTTCCTCTCTTATATTCCTTATGGTAATTTTCCATGGCAAAA